>NC_043002.1:42998368-43038368 GCF_006345805.1 Octopus sinensis | reverse complement strand
TACACATTAACATACATGTATTCGTAATTTGTATACAAAAATGAATATTTATTTAAAGAAAAAGTATTTCTCATACATACTCGACAACAAATATATATACATATATTGTAGCATTTATATCTATATGTCGTTCACACACACTGTAGTGTTCCAAACAAGTAATAAAGTGGACCCTATTTTTATGACCTTGATGAAAAAGTACCCTAGACGGTGATAGGTAACAAAAACGGTTGCCGTATTAAATTGTCTCTTTGAATTATGAGTTCAAATCCCGCCAGGTTCCAATTGTCATTTTGTTTTTTCGGAGTTGATGAATTTTTTTTTTATCCAATCCGCCACCTCCAGTTTTGGCTGAGTAAACCTATGATCAAAGACTTTCTTACCACGACCATCCCGTATTATTGTACATCCAATATATCGAATACAATAGTAAGGAGGCGTGCTGGCAGAATCGTCAGCATGCAGAACAAAATGTTAATCGGTATTTCCCCCGGCTTCACGTTCTGAGTTCAAATTCCGCTGAATTCAATTTCGTTTTTCATCCTTTTGGGGTCGATAAAATAATTACCATTTGAACGCTGAGGCGATGTAAACACCCCGACACCGGTTGTCAAGTGGGAGTGTGTGTGGGGCAAACACCGACACATATTGTGTGTGTGTGTGTGTGTGTGTGTGTATACACACACACACACACATGACGGGCTTATTTCAGTTTTCGTTTACAAAATCCGCTCACAAGACTTTTGTCGGTCTGAGGTTATAGTTGCAGACCCTTGCCTAATGTGCTACATTGTCGGACTGAACCTGGAACCATGTAATACACTTACCCACTCCCCCGAAATGACTGGCCTTGTGCTAAAATTTGAAATCAATATATCTAATACAATAATGTCTAATGCCTTTAGATTTTTTTTTGGTTTTTAAGACGGTATGGTGTGAAAGTTGAGCGACCATGTAGACACCTCTTCGTTCTTTTGAAAAGATCAGTAACATGTTGTGGCTGCAATATTGAGGTATTCAACCGTATCTACCCACATAAAACTGTCTGGCTTCGAAGAAGATTCATGTCAAAAGAAAAGACACACACAGACGCCATACAGTGATATGTGTGTGTTTTCCCTACATGCTAAAAGTTAAGAATTCCTTGATCCTGTTGGAAGGGTTGTCTAGGATCATAACCACACTGGGCAATTGCCCAGAGGCTTCACGGGTTGATGGGTACAACTCTATGTATGTTGTGGTTTACTGTCAATAAATGAATAAATAAATATTATAGGGCCCAGTTCATTGATTTGCATAGGGACCTATAATTCTAGCAAGACGGTACTGTCTAACAGCTTATTCGGCCGGTGTCTGTCTCGCTTTCCGAGAGGTTTAAATGAGTGACACGACATGACTGCCCTCTGAACGGCACACCTATCTTTGAAGGGTTTAATCCCTATCTACTGCTGGTACTCCTTTCCGGTTGTTCAAAGACACAACGCACTACCCTATCCAGGAATCGAACTTAGAGCGTAACGAACGTAAACCTAGTACTTTAACCACTGGGTCATGCATTTTCATATTTTACCTATATATTTTGGTAAAGTTTCAGTTGTTTCAGTTACTGGACTGCGGCCATGTTGGGGCATTACTCTGAAGAATTGTTAGTCGAATGAATCGACCTCAGTACTTAATTTTTAAAAGCCTGGTACTGATTCTATCGGTCTCTTTTGCCGAACCACTACGGCGATGTTAACACCCCAACGCCGGTTGTCAAGTGGTTGTGTGTGTGGGGCAAACACCGACACATATTGTGTGTGTGTGTGTATATATATATATACACACACACACACACATGACGGGCTTATTTCAGTTCTCGTTTACAAAATCCGCTCACAAGGCTTTGGTCGGTCTGAGGCTATAGTTGCAGACCCTTGCCCAATGTGCTACATTGTAGGACTGAACCTGGAACCATGCTGTTGGGAAGCAAACTTCGTACCACACAGCCACGTTTGCACCTCTTGAATCTGAATAAGTTGTAAATAAATCTACACAGGAACTGTTAATAAATATTCATTTAGCCTCACTGTGCAAATAGACCGTTTGGTTAAACCATAGCATTATAGTTCTGCAGAATGGATTAAAAGCAACTAGATTAGTTTCGCCTGTCTTTACATGCTCCTCAGGTATGTTTACTTCATCAGATATAGGTCGTAACATTTATGAGCAATGCTGTGAACAACAACAATAACAACAAACACTAGTTGAAGTCGGGGGCGTGATTGGTGGTCGGAGGGTGAGAAGGGCAGTTCGACCCCGGGTGGCCCTTTATAGGTGACGATACTTTTCGGTCTGCTATATAAAGCCTGTACGGGCTTATATCATAGTGGCGTGTGTGTGACGAACTCAAGTGCTGTCCTGGGTGACACCCACTCTTGCCACTTCTCTGGTTGGAGTTTTGTATTAATTGCAGTACTGGATATAGCGTGTTGCGAATAAGTTTTAAGTCTATTTACATATGTAGCTTTAATAAACACACATACACGCTGAGTTTTCTTTCTCCTGTTTATTCAGATACACACATTACTTACACACAAACTTGCTGTACAAATAGACCCTGTAGCTACACAACAAAGTTCTCTTTACAGACCTGAATGAACAGCAAGCTTAGCTAGTTTCGTCTGCCTTTACAAGCTCGTCAGAGGCACTTTTTTTTTACACATCATATGGTTTTATCATTTTATTTGTTTTAATCATTGGACTGCAGCAATGACGGGGCATCTTGAAGGGGTTTTAGTCGAGCAGATCGACTCCAGTTTTAAAAATCTGCTACTCATTCTCTCTGTCTCTTTTGCCGTGAATTTAAAGGGGTGTAAACAAACGAATACCGGTGGCGAAGGTAGAGGTCAGACACAAAGACTCACACACAAATGTATGGCAGACGTAAAGAATACGCACACCACGCGTTTTCGGTGTAACCCTAACCCTAAACTCCGAAAACGAGTGGTGTGCATATTCTTTACCTTCGCCCAAATGTATACCACACACAATGGGCTTCCACACAGTTTCTGTCCACGAAATTCACTCACAAGGTATTGGTAGGTCCGAGGCTATAGCTGAAAACACTTGTCCATGGTGCCTCGCAGTCGGACAGAACCTGAAACCATTTGTTTCCAAAGCGAGCTGATTTAACCACGCAGCCATGCCTGCGTCTATCTGCAGAGTTCTGCAGAGAAACCTTGTTGTTCAACCACACAGGTATGTTTTGCTCATCGAAATTAAAACGCTTGTTAAATGTTTATTAAAATGTATGCATCTGAATTTATTTACAACTCATTCCCAAACACGCTGTCTCGGTGATTTAGTCAATTAATATCTACGCATACACATTTATGCATATGTGTGAGTTTCTCTGATAATTCTCATAGTTATACTGGGAATTCTAGAAACAATTCATATTGCGGACATGTTAGGTAACTTTTATATTGAATGTCTACATAGATACTAATACCTTGACCCAAAAAGGGAAATCCCTATGTGGTCACTAAACCTACTAGAAATAGCAGCCAAACTTCATTAGATACTTTACTTGCTTAAGCCCTTTCGCTCCCTCTGGAATATAGGCCATGGACGACCCCTCCCCTTTGTTTTTCTTTATTCTAAACTTCCTGTTTCACTGCGTGCCTTACTATATAAGCTCTTGTTGCTTCTTTTGTGGGTAGGGGTGTCCACTTTACGCGGACCTATTTTTACCTCTGGAAAGAGTTCATATTAATTTGGCCAATATCTTTTAACCTGTTTAGCACGAGAGATCCTACCTGGAGCTAGCACTCTGCTGGCATAACTCTCGGGATCATTGAGACAAACATGGACTGGATCTTGTGGTGTAATTCATTAGACAGTGGTTCTTAATATAGAAGTAAAACAACCCCGCCCTCCAAAAACCGTGATGATCATGGCTGGAACGCCTTTTACCTTATGCTTTACCAAAACTTGTAGTTCGGCAATAAACAAAAATAAACTAAAACGTTAAAAATGCAAAGCTTGCGAAGAAATCAATCAATTGAAGATAATTACCTAGCAATTAACATTATTTCTTGAGATTTACCCCTCATGTTAATTCTGATTGCGTAGACCTATGATCCGTTCCAATCATGTCCCTTCTGTACAGCGGCTCTCTCCGTCGTTTATGAATACTTAGCTGTATATTGCTTATATGTGTCTTTTTATTTAAGGTGATTTTTAATAAAATAAGGTACCGCATTTCGTCTGTGAAAATGAAAGAGATAATACGAATTTATACAGTTCCTAATAATATTTAATTATAAAAATACAGCAAGATTTTTTTTATAGACATCGAATGGCTGTAGAGGTCCAGTAGAGTAAAATGGGAATCAAAGAGATCCATGGACTACAAATAGTTGAGAATCACTGGTCTAAGGTTATGGAGTAGCGGAATCGTTAGAGCGTCGGACAGCATGCCTTGCAGTATTCGTTCCAGCATGCGCCCTGAATTAAACTTCAAATTTTGGCAATGGTCAGCAATTTCGGAGGAGGGGAAGTCGATGACATCGACCCCAGTACTTATTTTAGCGACCCCGAAAGGATGAAAGGCAAATTCGGTGAAATTTGAACTCAGTGTAAAGACGGACGAAATACTGCTAAGCATTTAGCCCGGCGTGTTAAAGATTCTGTCAGCTCGGTCAACCTGTTTAACACCACAACCATCACTGGCTCTTGGGTACATTTAGCGGAATCCGGTATATTACAATAGACCAAGTCTTTGATTTGGGAATAATTTGCCTTATTCCTCCCACTGGTCTGTGAGGCACTTCTATGGGTCATGAGGTCTGTTCTTTTATCTGACTCGGCATGAACAGAACATATTTTCATCAACAGCAGAGATTTATAATGAATAGTAATACCAAGTAAACTCTGTCATATTGAAGAAACTAGTCACGATTTCACTTGTAAAATGTTTGCATTGGGGTGTGATTTGTGCGGAAGATCTGAATTTCCGACTTCGCAATGCTAGCTGTCTTCTGAAGTTCGCTATAAGCATGCGCTTAAACACTTTTTATCCATAATCTCTATCCTAAAAGAAGCGAACAAGTAAATCGGATTTCGTTTCCTCTTCTTCAAGAGCAGGTTTATATTGACAGCATTGAAAGTTAATGTTAATGGAACTGATTTTACTTATACTACTACAAAGGCCACATATTTAAGAGATGCTTTGTCACTTAAATCAGTCGTAATAAATATCGAATATATATAGTGACGGATTTAGATATGGTAAGCAGTATCGTATTGTGTATTTTGGCTGCTCTCTGCGTTGCCAAAACGGTTACCCACTTCTTCAACATAACTTCAAGAAGTGCGATCCATCTACCCCGTGCTACACTACTGTCGATGAGGCCCTGAGGGATTATAAAATTTGGTAGCCTTCTCGTTAAAAAGTAGACCAGAATGTCTCACAAAAATTTAAAACATGCTTTTTAAGTATTTTGAAGTTTCTGTGGAATGTGAACTTCTAAATTATTGCTGGTTAAGTCCTAGCTGTAGGGAAAAGGGAAAAAGAAAGGCAAGTCGAATCGACATGAACACCTAGGTTCCTATACGACCAACTGGAGGATCGTGGTGGCATATTTGCCGACCTACGCAAACCTCCTGCGAGTCGTTTTGTTATTTCTTTTCTATGAGACTTTTGGGAGCTGGTACGCCATTTGATTATTTAAGTATATGATTTTGATAGACTAGAACATTTTTTTCTATATTTTAATTATCATTTTTAGGTTTTTCTTTCGATTTTTCACATTTTGTATCATACTGTGTTTCACTATGTATTGAGGTAAATAATTTTTAGAAAAAATGATTAAATAGAAAATAAAACATAAGGTACCAAACTATCCACCAAGGGTTTGTGGCTAAAAAAAGTGATCTTTGACTCATACATGATATAATGTAAAATATACCATGGCGCTGATATCAAAATTAACTAAGATATCATATTGGAACCCTGGGAAAAAAACTAGGGCTCGGGAGCCAAAGTGTTGAGCTTAGAATTTCGATCAATGAAGGAGCCTTTATGTGACTGACAAATTAAGTACTGGTCTAAGGCAGTGGTTCTTAACTGAGATCCATGCAAGATTTTGTTAAAATTTATGTAGTAAATTGCTTATACTTCTATAGTACACTTTTTATTTTTTTATGCAGTTCCTAATTATAAAAATACAGTAAGATGTTTTTATAGACATCGAATGGCTGTGGTGGTCCAGAAGAGTAAAAAGGGAATCAAAGAGATCCATAGACGACAAATAGTTGAGAACCACTGGTCTAAGGTTATGGAGTAGCGGAATCGTTAGAGCGTCGGACAGCATGCCTTGCAGTATTCGTTCCAGCATGCGCCCTGAATTAAACTCCGACGGTGGCCTGCTGGGGTGATTAGACTTAATATCTGTTGTCTTGTTTAAAATCACCATCTGGTCTTTGGGTGCCTTTGCCCTTAGTTCACTCTGTTGTCAGCATTCGGATTAATTCTCCGGTTTGCGGATCCCTTTCTCTCCGCACCCTTGTCAATCTTGAAGGCCTTGAATTCGGCGGCATTTGAATTCAGTACGGAAAGACGGACGAAATACCACCAATCATTTTGCTCGGCGCGGTGACTATTCTGCCAGCTTTGCCGCCTGACATGTACAATAGATTAGCAAGTTTGACACACCAAATAGTGTTCACATTGCCATTCTCCCCGACTAAGCAAAACACACACAGATGAACTTTTGCACACACACACACACACACACACACACATGCATAAATAGACCCATATGTGCACACGCGCACGCAAGTATGTGCGTGCGTGTGTGTGTATATGTGTATATATATATATATGCATGTATATAAAATATTGGTTGTCCATCAAAGATTTGATGACGAAGTCTAAAACGTCATACATCCTTAGCGATGAGATCTTGGATAACTGAAGACGGAACATGAATATGCGATGAGGGTAGCAACCATTGCTGCAAAATATTTGGGGATTCTTTTGTCGTTTTGTGGTTGATCTCATCCATTTCCAGCATTTGAACACCATTTCCATACAGCTGCCGCCAAGTGGATCGGCTTCTAAACTTTTGCAGTTCATCTTTGCAAGTGTTTTAGAGTAAAAGCATACGCTTACGCTCAGTAATTCCGTGGATGTGCGGAAAGGCTGCTTATGTAGGAGCGCTCTATGGACACCCAGGCTTCACAGATATAGAGGAGGATGGTGATATGAACCGTGTTTGGTATACTGTGACCTTTGTGGAGAAATGAAGGGACTCGGAGGCTGCCTTAACTCTTTCTCTGTCTTGTGCATCGCTTGTGATACACGGGTCATATTTCCCTGGCGTCTATGAATCAGATATGATACGCATTCCTAAACAAGGACTAATGTATATACATAGACATCTCAAACGTAAACAAACAATCAATTTTGAAAAGTTTATGTCTAGAAACAAAATGTCATTTGATACGTTTAAATAGTTAATCTCTTATTTAGTAGACGTGTGTAAAATATATTGGTTTCAGATGTTGACACAAGGCCAGCAATTTCGGGGTAGGGGTTAAGTCGATTATATCGATCCCAGTGCTCGACTGGTACTTATTTTATTGACCCAGAAAGGATGAAGAGCAACATCAACCTCGGCGGCATTTGAATTCAGTACGGAAAGACGGACGAAATACCACCAATCATTTTGCTCGGCGCGGTGACTATTCTGCCAGCTTTGCCGCCTGACATGTACAATAGATTAGCAAGTTTGACACACCAAATAGTGTTCACACAGATAAAGCGGTATCATGAAAGGTGTCTGTTTTACTTTTGAGGCGTGTGTAAATAGGGCATTACATGTGATATACGTATGAGTTGTATTAAAAATCATTTATGATCCGCTGTGTGGATCACATTTAATACAAGTTATTATCATGTGTGATAACATTCTATGATCATATATTACACATCAACTAAATTTAATAAATTAATCTCCAGTAACTAAAAACTTGAAAACAAGCATAGATATTTAGGTCAGGCTTGTGAAAATGCATTGGATAGAGAAAGGGTTTTAAATAGGTAACGGTCCCCAGAGGTAGCCGATACCTGTTTAATGCAACCGTGGACGCCTTTGCCACCTCGGAGAGAATGCACCCCAGACATCTGAAAGATGGTAATACTGACAGCTGCACACACTCCCGCCCTCCCTCCAAAAGTTGAAAAATGTGTTTACAAAATATATTATATTTACATAATAAATAAGTCACTGTAGCCTGTACTTATATCAACATTGCTTATTCATTCTTTACTATTTAAAATATCGCTAATATTTTTGGCTGAGACCTTACATTTAAATTGCTCTCATTAATTTCAGTCGAAAGCATGTTGCTTCGGAAAGATTAAATTAGTTAATTGTATTTTCGTTATAACCTAAATATAACTTTTCCATAGAATTGTCTTTATGAAGACTTTTAAAAAATATTTCATATTATTTTATTTAAAATTTTTGATGATACGTTGCTAAAGGATTTCTCACAAAGATATATGGTTATATTTATAAGGGAAGAGAAACGCAATTGTATGGCATCTATACTAATCCCAAGATTATTAGTGGCCTAAGTAAGTGCAGCAGTAGAAACCGGTTTGTGGAATCGAATTGCTGGGACCATGTTACCACACTGCCTCAGATTTAAACTTGAATAGGTCATGGCGTGTTATGGAGTTCATGCTTCTCTAAGGATTATCAAAGTTGTAACTGGTCATATAGTCTAGTCATGTCAACTGAAGCGAAATGACTGCAGATGAGGATCAGAAACGGGTCTCTGATCAAGCAAGCAGGAGTTGCCACATCATCACAATGAGCCAGCCTCTATTCAGTTACCAAGCATGGTAGAAATAGCGGCCAAATCTCCTTCAGATGACACGCTACTATCGAACGAAAATGACACATTGAATAAACAGTCTTTGACACACGCAGAAAACGCGTTCGCGCGCACATGCACACGCACACGCACGCAAGCACGCTCACACATACACATGCGATCTCGCTTGAAATGCTTTTGGTTTTAGACCTTTTCGGTCAGATCCAGCCTGGGAATAGCCAACGTTATTAACCACGAAACGCTCTAGTTCTCTACGTCCGCAGCATTCTCAGTGTCTCGTTTCTGCGTGTTCCGAATTAAACTCCTGTCAGGGACGAGGTTTCCCTCAGTTCTCCTCTGCAAAAATAGACGTTCTGTCATATTAAATAAACTGCTGAAATATTGCTAGTTAAGTGTGTGTGTGTGTGTGTGTGCTGTCAAACTATGTAAAGATGGCAATCCCAGAATTTAACATTGAAGGGTTTATCTAGAGGGTAGCAAGTTCGATCTTTGGTTAGAACAAGGATCTAATTCGGACACGGCTCGGTTTTATTAGGCCTCCTCAGTGAAGTGAATGTCGAACTCTTATTAGACCTTAGAATGACTAAAAAGATAAAGATTTTTAGTGAAATGCATTCACTGATTTAGAAATTTAACCCTTGGCCTAATCTTAGATTTTTACAAGTTTATCATAAATGTCCAAGCTAGGTTTTAGATTTTTAGTTGGCCCTTCTTTCATACGCTCTGAGTTAAATAAATCTTTTCTTTCATAAATCCCATGTTCTCCAGTAGTCGAATAAATTAGTAATATGTATCATATATAATGCCTTGACATCAGGGAAATATGTCCTCTGTATCACGTCATACATAGGAGAGGGAAAGGGTTACAATAATGATACAATGAAATTTTCACTAGGATGTGTTCTGCATGAAAAACGTGTGCTAATACACCCAAGCTAGCGAGTCTATAAAGTGTTAGTTTGGCTGGAATATCGGAGTCTTAAGTGGAGAAGAGAGACTATCAGTGGTGGTATGTATGAAATATATACAAAGATACATGTAGTTCAGAGTTGTAGTCCATAAGAGAAAGAAAGACAGAGCGATTTCAGTTTAGACAGAAGAGGAGGTTTGTTTTGTATAACATCTCATAATCTGTTTCTTCTCAATTAACTTTGGTAGCAAATGTATCTGAATATCTCATTGAACCTGCTTAAACTTCGTGAGCATGTTAGACCACATCTAAAATGCATCATCAAAGGTACAAAAGCTCTTACAAATTTTCTCAATTACGTGGTTTCGAGTTCTATCCGACCGACTACGATTTTTTTTCTAGACATATATCTCTTCTAACGGCTTTGTTTTAATCAAAATTTCTGAATGAAATTTTGTAGACGGAATCGGTGAGGGAGATACGTAGGATGTATTGTTAATGTTCTTGAGAAGTAGATTTAATCTGCTGCCTGGTTTAATATCAATCTCTGATTATTTGGTTATCTGCATTTGGCCTGGGTTTCTTGTTAGAAGATAACATCCCATCAGTCACAGATCCTATAAAGGGAATCATGAGCAAATGTTCTTCTGATAAGAGCTATAAAAATTAAATAAAGGGAAACCTATCTTTTAGTAAATGTAGCAATCTTTTGAGGACATAACTAACATTCTTAAAAATTGTATTAAGGTGGCAAGCTGGCAGAACAGAGTAGCGGAAAATGTTTTGAGGTATATGTTCCGGCTTTTAACGTTCTGAGTTCAAATCCTGCCGGGATCAACTTTACCTTTTATCCATTCGAGTCTGTTATAAATTACCAGTAAAGTTCTGGGGCCGATGGTATCGGCCAATCTTCTCCCCTCGAAATGACTGACTTTGAGATTTCTAAATTATATTTGCTTTCCCGCAGTTCTTGCGCTTACACTCAACTTGGTGAGTAGAAAATGTCTTTAAGGCAAGTACAACTACTGTTACAACTTACAGTTCAACTCTGGTTGTTGATATTGTAGTTTCTGAATGATTTAGTTGATGTTTGAATAATTTTGCTATATCTGTCAGCACAATTTAGCCTTGTGTCGAAACAGTTTGTCGTCGCTTATTTTACATGGCATTATATGTACACTGAATTTATTTAAATGAAATCATATTTACTAGATTGTTTATATTCCCCTTTCATAACACCTATACACTAATGTCAATGCAATCAGTTATTCGATGACAATTGCACTAACGAATAATATGGCCATTTTAACGAGGCTGAAAACTGGGTCTTCCGTTCTTGTGCTATATTCCAGGCAAATAACATCTGTTAATCCTTTTCAAAATTAACTGTAGCTTGGTTTTGTGGTGGAACGGGAGCAGTGTTTTGTCAAAATATAAGAATAATGCGAGAGATATTACCCATCGCAGCTAAATCAAATCTAAATATTACTCAAAGTACAGACATTCACTGAGTTATAGAAGTGCTAAGTTCTTGAAAGCCATGCCGTAAAGCGAAACGTACTTTCGCATTTCTGTGTTTGAGAAAATACATTTCATATAAATTCAACGATTCCGTCAAGTGGAGGAAGCGTGAATTTTATTCAACAATTTATCTGAGAATCTAGTTATATAATATACAGATTCGGACAGCTGTCTCCCACTTAGATCGCCTTTAATATTCCCTTGTCTCTTCTCTCTCTCTCTCTCTCTCTCTCTCTCTCTCTCTCTCTCTTTGGTTAATTTAATAATTAATTCCACCTATCAATTTAACACTTGGCTAATTTTCTCTTTTCCTCTATATATTTGCACTTACCTTGTAAACATTAAGCTTCAACAATTTGGCAAAACCACTTGTAATTATTACGCTGATGTATATGAAATCCTAACTAAATCGATCACTAAATTGCCTTCAAAGAGAGAGCCTCTACGTGGTTTCTCGATTTTATCAGAAATAGCAGCCAAAACATTCTCAATTGACACCTTTTTTAAAAAAATAAAGTAGGATACACTATTAGCATAAATGGCACAATGACTATTTATGGAGCTCCTTTGAACAAAAAGTCTGATCATTGCTGACTTGGGGCTAAACAGCAAGCAATAAAATTAAAAATAGCTTACTGTGTATTATTCGTACGACGACTGTACTGTAAGAACTATGTCGGTGAGTGGGAGTTGTAATATTTACATTTTCCGCCTAGCATTTCTTTCACTGATTTCTCTGTTGTCTTCGTTACACTGTCACACCCCATTCTCCACAAAGACTACTTTCCTGGGAACTGAGATTGAATGGGACATTGTGTTTTGTAGCCAGACGTTTAACTTCCACCCCATAAAAATTTTTTTATATACAGCAATACTTATATGTTGTTCCAGTTTTACGTGAAAGACAATTTCAAACATGGTAAGATAGTTATAAATTCAAAGAGCAAAATATGATATTTGTTTGGATCTGCAAACCATTAAATTTATAATAGCTATATTTTAAAACGAACAACTGTATTACAAGATAATATAGTAATTATACGTATATTTGCCATTTAAATATGGCTAACCCCTAATGGGTGGATGCTACTGTAGTTTGTAGCCCCAGGAGGACACCTCCTCCAGCTGGCTTTAGACACACTTTCTGTGCCCTATCAGTACCCTATAGTAATTATAATATTCGAGGAAGTGCTGGAAAAATCTGGCTTTAAGGGTGTCGCGAAAGGCCTGGTGGGAGGCCCAACCGTCCGAGTTATTTTACGGGGCTTAGAAAAGCTGAAGGACAGCTGCAGTAAGTGTATGAATCTGAGAGGGGAGTAAAATCATAATTAACTGATCCTCTTGTATTTTCTGTCACCCAAAGCCACAAACTTTTCAACACCCCTTCGTAATTTATCCAATTTGAGCGAGGTTTGGGCAGGTCTGTCGTCACGGCATATCAGGTCCTCGAGCAAAGCAATGCATTAGGGCCCTGCGTGCACGGCCTCAACATACATAGAATGAATCGACCTTCCTATATTCGTGGGTACCTTAATACAACTGCTTGCCTCCAAAAATCAGTACTTTAAGACGGTATTGGGTTTTGGAGCGAAGCACTAATCACTAATTATTCCAATCCGCAGATTGTAGAGTTGCTGTCATCTTTGAAGTGACTCGACAAATGTGGTTCAGCAAATCCAAATGATGATGTGCTATATACTTTAACATAGATTTTAAATCAAACAATAATACTAAAGATTAATTTACTTTAAATCCAGTGCTTTGTTCAAACAATACGAAACTCAGATTGTATGCTTTACTGATTAAGTTCAGTTTTTTCATCTCATCAAAGAAGACAAAATACCGACGGAAAGCTTTTAGGTAACAGCAGCTCAGGCCATGACTAATTTTTATGGTTTGTAGTGAGGATTTTCGGTTCACTCCTGTTTAAAAGTATGCCATTGTAAATTTATGTTTAAGTGGTATCTCATAAGCATTCTACAGAAAAAACTATGATTGCTTCCATGATGGCATACTTTTGCAATGACACGTGATAAGACTTTAATAATCATAAAACGCATTGTAAAACTTTCTGACGAACATTACTATTTTGCGTTATGAATAAACAATCTGAATATTAATGTTCCATGGATCAAATACCAGTGTTCTGCTTAATGTGTGTGAGGTGATCATTGAGCCGTAATGTCGTTGTGGAAGAGTTATTTCATTTTTCAAAGAAAATTATTTAAATAATATAGTTAGATGTATCGAGTAAGTTAACATTTAAAAAATCCCCTACTGGGTTCTGTGAAATATTTGAAACTGTCAATCAATTGGATCTGACACGCCAAATGTCCCGATCGAGAAATGCAACATCAACGTCTGGTCTGGGTTTTAATCACAGTGGTCTTTCACTAGCTGACATATCTTCTCTGCGCACACCACGACTACAGAGGTAAGCAGGAGTTCGCTACTGAAAACTCTGGAATTTCCGAATCAGGGATCGTCTACGGGATGCAGAACTATGGAACATGCAATTAAAAAGCAAGCCGGAGGAAATACTTTACGCGAGTTCTTATAAAATATATGTAGTCTAGAAGACACTACATATTCTTGCATGATAGCTATAATTTTGTTATTAAATCCGATTAATTGACAAGAATGGTGGAGTTGATTTAAGAGTTGGAACAGATTAACAGATGCTTTGAAGGCATCTGGTAATCCATTGATCTTAAAAGTTTTTATGAACTAACTACCAAATAATGCCTCTGCTATGGTCGCTCGTCTTCTTAGAAATGGCAACTAAATCTCCTTCAAAAGCACACATACAGTCGGCGTGATTGCTTTTTCTAAAAAATAAGATGCGACGTAGATGTGCTCCCGTTTTATTGCGGTTTATTCTGTGATTAAATTAATATTAAAGAAAATGTAGTGGAGAAAGATGAAATTATTGAACAGTATATTTTTCTTACCGTTTAGCCGAAGAGATGACGGTGCCCATATCTCTTTGCAGGGCTTTCAATATTTGTAGAAGGGCGGGGTAAATTATCCTGAAGCCTGTTGCATGTCCCCGGTGCAAGCAACAAGTTAGACTCTTCTAATGGCTCTTGACAACTAAATGGTGATGCTGAATCGCCAACGGATTATATCTTCCAACCAAGGAGATTACGAAGGAATTTGAACTCAAAACGTAGAGACCCGAAACAAATACAGCAAGGAATCCCGTCCAGCAGTCTAGCGTTTCAGCCAGCCTATCACTTACCTTAGATATGTATTTTATTGATCTCGGTATGCCTCAAAGGCGAAGTTGACTTCGGTGGGATTCAAGCTCGGAGCGCAAGGAACCTGAACAAAAGCAATGCATTTCATCTGGAAGCTCTAAAGGCTCTGTCAGTTCACCGCTTTAAGTGATTTTTCCGTTAAGTCTGAGGAAACGGTGTTGGTCAGCATCGGCAAAAATTAACCCATAGAAGTTTAATCTATTGATTTTCCGTTAGGAGTAAAAATAAATTTATCGTTTCGTACATTCATCCTTCACACATACTCGGCACTCCGTCGGTTACGACGACGTGGGTATGTATGTATGTATGTATGTATGTGTGTGTGTGTATGTGTGTGTATGTATGTATGTATGTATATGTATATGTGTGTGTGTATATGTGTGTGTGTATGTATATATATATATATGTATGTATGTATGTATGTATGTATGTATGTATGTATATATGTGTGTATGTATGTATATATATGTGTGTGTGTGTGTATGTATGTATGTATATAAAAGTATGTGTGAATGTATGTATATATATATGCGTGTGTGTATGTATGTATATATATGTGTATGTATGCATGTATGTATATATGTGTGTATGTATGTGTATGTGTGTTTGTGTGTGTATATATGTGTATGTATATATGTGTTTATATGTATGTATATATATGTATGTGTATATGTACGTGTATATATATGTGTGTATGTATGTGTGTATATATATGTGTGTATGTATGTGTGTGTATATATATGTGTGTATGTATGTGTGTATATATATATGTGTGTATGTATGTGTGTATATATATATGTGTGTATGTATGCGTGTATATATATGTGTGTGTATATATGCATGTATATATGTGTGTGTATATGCATGTATATATGTGTGTGTATATGTATGTATACACGTGTGTTTATGTACGTGTATATATGTATATTTGAAAGAGAATATAGAAATCGTGTTGCTTAGGTCACCAGGATTTCCGAAACATTTTTTTTTCTCCACTCTTTACTGAAATATTCTATGGAGTTAAGTGGTTTACAATTTGAAAACTCGGCTGGCTTTCGGTTGAGGAAGAGATGACACCACCAGGTTGTTACAGATTTTTTAAAAATCTGCATTATTTACTGAGAAGATATATTTGGAGTTATATTTATTTCTAATGTAATATAAGTGTACTTAAGTCTGAGCTCAATTCTAATTGCGTAGAAATATAATCAAATAGGTTTCAGACGTGACAATTTCCTGTCTTTTTTTTTTACGATACAAAATGTAGATCCTCTCTATTTGACTTATTTTATCACCCTTTTATTGTTAGTGAAAATGTTTCGTCCCTAAGTGATCGCAATAAACGCCTTCCATCAAATCTAAGACATGAGGCTATCATTTGATGATGATTTAGCCGTTATTTCTAGCAAGTCGAGTAACCACTGAGAAGCTTATTCGTTGGCTCGAATAATCATAACCAAAGTAGAGTTGGATGGGTTGTGATAAACATATATTGTTAATAAGACAATATTAATCAACAAGATTTTAAACCGTCTTCTACGTGAGAAATTCTACCAGCATTCGAAGTTTCAAACTGTTTAGTTAAAAAATGAAAAATCTGTGATTGAGATGGAATAGATCCTAAAAAATTCGTAACTGTTCCCCAATCTCACTGTCAGTTCTAAGTCTTCTACTAAGTAGACATTTTGTTTCAGGAAAATTATCCAAAATTAATTTACATTTTGGTATACGGAATTGGGAGAGTGTGGTAAGTTGATCGATATCGTAACAACACCTTACAATATGTCTGGATGGTAACGTCAGTTCCTGATTAGTGATCGCCATGAGGTTTGTTCACAATTTATACGCAGGTGATACTCTATATAAACAGATGTGTGTTTAGCTGGTTTGCTGAGATGAGTTCCCGCCATGTTCTCGTCGAAAGAGGTAATGGTACTTACTGGTAATTTTGGTACAAGGCCCAGCAAGTTCGGAGAGGATAAGTCGTTTACATCGACCTTAGTACTCTACTGGTACTTATTTTATATATCTAAAATGAATGAAAAGCGAAGTCGACCTCGGCGGAATTAAAGACGGCCGATATGCCGATAAGCATTTTGCCCGGCGTGCTAAAGGTTCTGCCAACTCACCACCTAAATTTCAGGTAATAGTATGTCATAGAAAGCAGCGAGATAGCAGAATCGTTAGCAGCATTTCGTACGTCTTAGTGTTCTGAGTTCAAATGCCGCCGAGATCGACTTTTATTCTTTCAGGGTCGATAAAATATCAGTCGAGCACTGTGGTCGAATGCAATCGATTTATCCCTTCTCCTAAATTGCTGGCCTTGCGCCAAAATTTGAAACCAATGTCATCAGACGTGTTATTACCTGACATGTGTGTGTATGTACACACACACACACACACACTAAATAGCTTTCTTTAAGACTTATTAAAAACAAAAACAAAAAAAAACTTCCCTTGCGAAATGCATCAGTGTACCACGAAGACAATTGCATGATGGGATTAATCATTGCCAAGCTGAAACAGGGATTGACTGATTGTACCCTCCATCAGGCATTTGCCATATTCTGAACGCCTTACTTCCCTGGGCATGGACACATTGAAACTCCGATATCTGGCAGATGACTTGGCAGACACCCATAAAATTATTAAACATCTTACTAACAATGACTCTGAGCACCTTTTCAAACTCCACCTGTCTAACACCCTTGGACATGTTTACAAAGTCAGAAAACAGCACAACTCCCATGACTTTCGGAAACATTTTTTCACGCTAAGAGTTGCTGAAGTATGGAACAAACTGCCGGCATCAATTGTTAGTTGTCGGAGCACTGCATCCTTCAAAACTTCCAAGCTTCCTGAGATTCGCCAACACTACACCTGATTTTCTCCCCTCCATACACACGCAAGTATGTATCTGACTCATACACTGTTCACTTTCCAGACATTTGTACATTACTGTATATGCTTTATACGCACTTTTGACAAGTTGTGGTGCACCTGAGCACTGTATACAATAATTTCATTATTATTATTATTATTATTATTATTATTATTATTATTATTATCATTATTATTATATTAATAGCTAACAGCAAACCAAAACACTGTACTAGGATATGAGTGTTAATACAGGATATGACAAAGCAGTAATATCTCTTTGAATTTTTCTCTCTATTCTATATTCTCACCCCACCCCACGGTTCTCTTATTGTCTCCTCCTCCTCTACCCGGGTTCTCTCACTCTCTACCTCCGTTCTCGTACCCTTGCCTTTCCTCTCTCTCTTCTCCTCCCTCCTACCCCCCTCTCTCTCTCTCTCGCGTATGTATATATTGGTGAAGGGTTAAGATTCTGGATAAGTTGATTAACAGTTACTGGCAAGTGGCGACATCTTTGTCTGAGGAAGTTGGAATTTACTTGTCTGAAACTGGTTCTCAACCACTTTTTTTTGTCTATGGACCCCCTTTGATTCATATTTTACTGAGGTGGACCTCCATAGCCATTTAATGTTTAAAAAATCCTATTGTATTCTTATCAGTAAATATTATTTGGAGTTGTATAAAAAGAAATTAAAATATTTGGTGCACTGTAGAAATATAAGCAGGTTATTGCTCATTTTAACAAAAAAATCTAATACGGATCTCCAAGAACCATATGGACCCAAGTTAAGAACCATTGGTCCAGAGGTAGAATTTGCGATTTGGGGGCGAGACAACCCTAAAATTGTTTATCAAATCGCTTCTACTAGCAGGTACAATATTCCAAATGGGTTCGACAGAATCCTAGGGAGCATAAATTGGTATGTGCAAAACTGTGTGGCAGGCCATTGCAGGGAACGTTCGTATTTTAGGCTGGTAGACTGTTGCCAACCGGTTTAAACCTCGCAGAGAAGGTGAATGCTTCGAGTATATTTGAACTGGGTTGTTTTGTAGCTTGGTACATGTACATCATCGATTTTCCAGAATCTTTGAATCCAAAGCCTTTCCAGATTACTAATTTTTCCAAATCTGGGTTGGTCACTTTGATCAACACACTCTAAATTAAACAAATATAAAATTTACTTAATTAAATGAAGTAGGAGTTTCTGCTTGTAAAATTTTGCAGATTATAGTTGAGATCAGTGTCCGGAATGTTAGCGTTGTCCTTGTCGTTTATAGAAGTAAGAGCTTCTATAGTAACAATAGAAAAATAAAACAGAGGGAGTTGTGAATTAGTGATTGTAGTATTATAATTAAACGAATCATTTCCAATCAACTGGATTAGCTTTGTATCCTTTCAGTTTTTTCTATCTTTCACTTGTTTCAGTCATTGCACTATGGCCGAGCTGGGGCACCGCCTTAAAGGATTTAGTGGAACAAATCGTCCCCAGTACTTAGGGATTTTTTTAAAGACTGTTACGTATTCTATCGGTCTCTTTTTCGAACCGTTAAGTTTGCAGAGATGTAAACATATCAATGCTGGTTGTCAAGCGATGTTGAGGACAAACACGAAGATGTGCGCGCGCGCACTCACACACACACAAACACATGTACACACATACAATGCGCGCGCGTGCACACGGTAGGCTTCCACCTACCAAATTTTTTCGAAAGGCATTGGTAGGCCTGGAGCAATAGTAGAAAACATTTGCCTCGGGTGCTTCGCAGTGGGATTGAAATCCAAAGCGCGTAGGTACAAAGTGAGCTTAACCATACAACCATGTCTGCGCGTAATCGGATGCAGTCTAGAAAAGATAATCTTATTTATCAATCAATTTATTGAATCTAAATATTTTAAATGCCCAAGCTAACTCATGTATTGTACATTTTAGTGATCTCTTAATTGGCTAAGTCTATTTCAGCACAACAGTGAAGTCTGTGCTTAGCTGATGAGTTATAATAAGACCTATACATTCCAGGAGTTGTTCCTCGTACTTGGTGAAATTATCAAAACGATAGTAATAATTAAATTAATGTTGTCTTTTCCTCACCGCCTAATTATTTGTAATTAGACTTTCGATGCTCGTTATATTGGTTATGCTAAAAACACCATTTAACTAGAAAGTTTTTGCGTTTGCGGACGTGATGAATGTCTTGAAATTCATAAAAAAAAAATATCATTCAACGTCTTTTGAAAAGTTCATGCTTAAAGCATTTATTTTGTCGACCCCGAAAGGATGAAAGGCAAAGTCGACCCCGACAGAATTTGAACTTAGAATGTAGAGCCAGAAGAAATGGCGCTATGAATTTTCTCCAATATGTTAATAATTTTGCCAGCTCGCTGGCTTCAAGAAGCTTTTAATAATTCTCTTCTACTCAAGGAACAAGGCCTGAAATTTGGTGGTGAGGAGGGGGCTAGTCAATTATATCAACTCTAGTGCTCGACTGGTACTTCTTTTATCGACCTCGAAATGATAAAAAGTAAAGGGGGAATTTGAACTCAGAACGCAAAGACGGCCGAAATACCTATTTCTTTACTATCCACAAGAGGCTAAACACAGAGGTGACAAACAAGGACAGACATAGGTATTAAGCCGATTACATCGACCCCAGTTCGTAACTGGTACTTAATTTATCGACCCCGAAAGGATGAAAGGCAAAGTCGACCTCGGCGGAATTTGAACTCAGAACGTAATGGCAGACGAAATACCTATTTCTTTATTACCCACAAGGGGCTAAACACAGAGGGGACAAACAAGGACAGACATAGGTATTAAGTCGATTACATCGACCCCAGTGCGTAACTGGTACTTAATTTATCGACCCCGAAAGGATGAAAGGCAAAGTCGACCTCGGCGGAATTTGAACTCACAACGTAACGCAGACGAAATACCGCTAAACATTTCGCCCGGCATGCTAACAATTCTGCCAGCTCGCCGCCTTTTTGTCCGACGTGCTAAACATTCTGCCAGCAAAAGTTTTTAACAATAACCACAAATAAAAGAAAAACTATTAAAGCTGATTTTATTGCAAAAAATTTCTTCAGACTAACAATTGCTTATTGTTTCCCTTTGATTTGCAATGAAATATCTGCTTTTTCATGTCTTCCATTTTAAAGTCACATGTGTAAGCAAATAGCTTACATATACAGAAGACTTTTTGTGTGCGTACGTGTGTATCTTATAGACCTGCTGACTAATGCATTCCATACTTAACAGTATGCACATCATCGTTCTTTGTTTATGGAGCCTGTCTGGAGATTGGTCAGTAAGTGACAAGTTATCAAGACTTTAAGTCTATTTAATCTTGTGTGACACCTAAAAGCCTTTAACGTGTACTGGTAAACACGGGAGAAAATATGAGAAATGAATAGGAATTTTGTCAAGTTGTTACCCTAAGTGTATGCGTGAACAAAATAACATTAAAAAGAAAATGATTTCTTTGCAAGCATACGTTTCTTTTCGTCCTCTTTGCCCTCTGCAAACAATTCACCTGTAAGCATGGTACGACGATTCCTAGTATTTCTTTTAGAAGTGAGGAAAGCTAGAGGTTGTGACATTCATATATTAGTGATGTCTTTAATCAAGATTTCAAGCTCAATTTTTCGAGCTCAGATCGTCGTAACTTATGTTTTCTTATTTAGACATACGTTTTATTTACTTGTTAAATTATTTTAGCAGAGAAATGAGGTTATAAGATAGTCATGACTTTCACAAATGAAGTGGATCCAGTTAAGGAAGTACAGTAATCCCTCGACTATCGCGGGTGTTACGTTCCCCAAACCCCCACGATTGATGAAAATCCGCTAAGTAGTTCTGTATTGTATATATTTATTTTGTTATAAATGCAAAACAACCCACGAAGGAATCGACGTAAGCTTAAATAATAAACCGCGATAGGTGAACCGCGATATGGCGAGGGATTACTGTAATCAATAGCCAGCGACTCTACTACTCTGATATTTTCTGTGATCCTTGTCTGTCTGTCTACCTCTCTCTCTCTCTTTATCTCTCTCTCTCTCTTTTTATCTCTCTTTCACTCTCGCATACATATATAACCCTGATAGAGGACGAAGATCACCCAATAATATTGGTTTGGCAAAGATCTATCAAAAACATTGGAGGCGGGGGACAGATTCCAAGCGCGGCATAGTGAAACGCATCGCAATTGCGGCCATTTAAAAACTCTCTCTCTCTCTCTCTCTCTCTCTCTCTCTCTCTCTCTCTCTCTCTCTCTCTCACGCATTTATTGTGTATCTTCTGTGTAGAAATCGATGCACGACTGCTACCGTTAAGTTTGGAGCTCCACATTGACTATCATCGTCCATTTGGCTTCCAGTATAGTAGTTAAGTATTACTAATTATATTATGTAGAGCAAACGTAGAAGAAATTACGATAATCACAAGTTTATATCATTTGTTCCTAAGTACGCTTCACTGTTGTAGTTGCTTGGAACTCTTTACTGGATGTTTTACCTCAACAGATAGTCAGTGAACACTTATTCCATTATATCACAACCAACAGTGGTAAAATGCATGTAGTAACAATGGCATACATATATACATACGTACTAACATACATACAGTTTTTTACATGCATACTTTTCCAGTTTATTCGAGTAGAAGGAAATTAGCATGTTGAGTCCTCAATCAAGTTTTGTTTGCTTCCGGGAAAGACAAGAGTATCACAAGTTTCTACTTATCTCTTTGAATCTCGTGATCTTGGTTTCAAGTTACAGCTGATTCCAGTTGTTTTGATACCTATTTGATATGTACTCAAATTACCCGGAAAGTTCTGCTCACTATGATAATGCGACATAGATTTTCTAAAACCCTGGAGAAGGGACTGTTCCCGTTGACTCCATTTAATTGGTTGAGTTTTATGTTTTTAAGGATCTGTCTCAATATTTCTAGGCTGGTATTTTGGTAGAGAAACATGGATAGGGCGAAAGTTCAAGTGAAAATTTGGTTCTTTTAGGGAAATAGGGTTTAACCATGTTTTGAACGAAATTTGAGTTATTTAACCTCAGGTCAACCCTGACTGAGCAAACTTATAAGCAAAGGCGTTCTAGCCTTGACCTTTTCTTTTTATATGTCGTAGACTATATTGTCCAAAGTATTCTTATTTCAAAACTGTAGGATGTAATCTAAGGGAGATTTGGCTGTCATTTTTAGCAGATTGTGAAATCGCATGGAGGGTATTATGACGGGAGTTAAGAGAGGTGGGAGGGTAGCCAGAGGCGGTGTGTGAACACCATTGATTGTAGAATATTTACTTCAAATAATTTTCGGCTTCATTTATTTCTGTTCAACAACTGTCAAAGATTTCTGACCTAAATGTTCAATCCGCCGAGGCTTAATTTCTAATGTGACCCTTATGACTCGCGCCTGTAAAATAAACTCAACTGTAAAAAGGAGCTTTGGGAAGTTTTCGCATTCCGTTCCGTATTTGTGAGCGTCCAGCAAATCCAGATAGTGACAAGCTTTTATGTGAAGAAATTTCTATGGCGGTTACGCTTCAAGTCCTCATTAAGTTATCTTTTGTTACGTGTGTAAACGTGTGTCTATATATATATATATATATATATATATATATAATCTGTTGTATATAGTCTCTGATCCATGGCAACTAGAATAGAAATTTTTGGCGCTAACTCTATCGTTGTTCATAGACCCC
Source organism: Octopus sinensis (assembly GCF_006345805.1). Classification (NCBI taxonomy): domain Eukaryota; kingdom Metazoa; phylum Mollusca; class Cephalopoda; order Octopoda; family Octopodidae; genus Octopus; species Octopus sinensis. The sequence continues at coordinate 43,015,190 of NC_043002.1, read as the reverse complement.
AATAACTTAATTTTTACTTTTTGTGATTATAGGTCTATAAAAATAAATGTTGATTGCCGCTTTTTAAATAGGAAATATTTGTTTACTTAAACAGAATTCTTGAAATATCTCATTCTCATTTATTATCGTTTGTCCCCCCCTCTCTTCTCCCTCACTCTTCATCCCTCTTTCTCTTCTCCCTCACTCTTCATCCCTCTCTCTTACTGAACTGTCTCAAACACATTCTGGAGGTAGTATTCTCATATTCATTGTCATCTAATTTATTGATTCAAATTTCAACACTGGTAAAGCTAATGGATCAGATGGTGAATAGTAAAATTAATTTAGGTTTCAATGTGTGTATGTGAACTATATTCTATTGAAGTAATATATAGTGAATATACAGGTATATTACTGGTATTTGTTTGATGGAAAACACATTGGGAACGGAAGCCTAAATTGATCTCAGTGTTTGACTTTATCATCTACAAGGGTTAACTAAATTATGGGGTATTCAGTTTAAGCATTCTCCGATTTCTACTTACTTCACAACCTTAATGATTTTATTCATTGGTACTTGGTTTGATATTGATAGAGGAGACGGAATTAAACTTCTTAATGCCTTTCATCGGGATTTCAAATCGGCAGTTCCATTCTCGATCGGCGCAGTTACCTCTAACTACGCCAATCAAGAATCGAACCCAGGCTGGGTGTTCAACCTATCATTATTATTTTCTTTTCTAAATGCAAAACTTCGTCTGTACGCATCTATTGTCATTTCTGCAGCATTGCATGCAAAGTGAGACATAGAAACAGGCGGACAGGATTAGCAATATGGTGAATGTCTTGCATTCTTGAGGACTCTACCTCAGCGACCCATCCAAGAATAAGCAGGCGAAGAAGATGGATAGATTTGATGGACATTAATCTTCATCTGTGAGTGGAAAGGAAGGAAAAGTGATGTCGCTTGGGCTGGAGGTACACCATTTATTTACCGAGTCTGGTTATCCTCGGTTGTAGGCCATTTTATTTCACTTCACTTACATCACCTAATGCCTCTCTAGAAAATCAATGAACATCACTTTAATTATTATTTTCTATTTCCTTCTTAAATTCTAGTTTTTGTCCAAGAAACCAATGTATACTGCAGCAAGGAAAATCGCACTGATGTCACCATTGTTCACCGACAATGGATCACCTGCAACCATTATTAGTGTCATAGGATGTCAGTTGATCTACTTCGCAGGAATATATCCTATTCGTTATAATTGCTTTAGAATGTTTAATCTATTTCATAGGTTCTGCTGATATTAAGTCCGATCTGTTTATTTATTTATTTTTTTTATTTTTTGACATCTATGATCGTACGTGCGTATCCACATGTAGGCACATCATTTGAAATAGTGGTTCATTTTATAACGGATAGTTAGTTAAAGAAGACTACATTATTATCGCTGTTTTGTTTATGATACAACCAATGTCTTGTTCGTACAAACACTATATTTTATATCTTCCTCCCGCTCTTCATACCTGAAAAGAAACAGATTGCCAAGTTGAATTAAAAGTTCATTCTCTACTACGATCTCATTTTAAGCTGTTCATAACCCGTGACGGGTCACGGCGCATGATTTGAGAATTACTTCACTATTGTAGAGACAGTATTGTTTCGGGCTTGTCACGAAAGCCACTGGCTCTTAACTACTTTGATTCAGTAGCCGGTCTCATCAAACACAAATATATATTTTCTTTTTCATTGTAATTTTTACTTTGCTCTTTTTCTCGTCTCTGTGAAGAAAGATTAAAGGGAAAAAAAACCTATCTAGAGCTGTAGTAAGCTACTTAATGATATGCACCATGTTGATTTTCTGGACGATTATTCAGAAAAAATACATACTAATAACTCTTCTAATATCCATTATAGTTAAAAGAAAGTTAACTCTGTCTCCAGTACTGCAGCGTTCCTTAAACTTTTATCTGGTTGTTAAACTGCTAGAAATATCACACAAAACTCCTCAAATTCACGTCCTACCATCTTAATTAAAAAAAAAAAAAGGAAGGACAATGTATTTCTAGGTACATTGAAGAAACAAAAGACTGAGTGCATGGTAACATCTGCAAAGGCTTGGTCTATTTATCACGGCTGATCTGAAGCTAAACAAGCATTTTCAACAGTGCTAGAAACGGGAATCACTTGCAGGACTTCTCAAATCCTAGAACCACAAATATAATCAGGTTGGATCACTGGTCAATTTATATTTCAATCAACTCTCCTCACCGCCAAACACAAACATATTTGCAACGTGCCAACACGGCAGCCTCTAAGTGGTCGCTCTACCTGCTAGAAATATTAGCCAAATCTCTCTCAAATCACACGTTATTTTATCATTTAAAATAAGAATAGGACCCAGTTCTATATTTAAGAGATGAGGAATTATGTACATTATTTACAATTGACGGATATTTGTCCTCATCTTGTTTGTTGTTAACATAACGTTTCAGCTGATATGCCCTCCAGCCTTCATCAGGTGTTTAGAGGAAATTTCGAACCTGGGTTCTCATTCCTAAGGTGTTTTTATGTTATTATTATTCAGGTCACTGCTCGAATTCGGAATCTTGGGGTTAGTAGCTCGCGCTCTTAACCACTACACCATATGCTCGTGGGCATATGGTGTAGTGGTTGAGAGTACGGACTACTAACCCCAAGATTCCGAGTTCGATTCCAGGCAGTGACATGAATAATAATAATAATAATAATAACAACAACAGCAACATCGAAAAACACCTTAGAAATGAGAACCCAGAGTTTATCTGCCCAAGAATGCAGGTAATTATAACCGTTAGATACTAGACAGTTGAGTTAGATATTATTTTACAAAGAGGTGGTTAGAATGCGATTTTCAAAATGTATCTTATTCATTTTATCTTCTTTTACTTGTTTCAGTCATTAGACTGGCCATACTGGGGCATCTCCTTGAAGAATTTTAGTCGAATGAATCGACCTCAGTGCTATTTTTTCTTTTTTTTTAAGTACTGGTATTTATTCTATTGGTCTCTTTTACCGAACCGCTGCGTTACGAGGACGTAAACATACCACCATCGGTTCTTGAGCGATGGTGGGGCACACACACAACGGGCTTCTTTCAGTTTCCGTCTACCAAATCCACTCACAAGGCTTTGGTCTGCCCGAGGCTATATAGTAGAAGACACTTGGCTAAGGTGCCATGCAGTGGGACTGAACTCGGGACCATGTGGTTAAGAAGTAAGCTTCTTACGACACAGCCACACTTGCACCTATTTATTTGAAACCATTATCTTTTCTTTCTAATTTTTGGCACGATGCCAGCAATTTTGAGGTGGGGGGCGATTACATCAACTTAAGTGATCAACTAACTGGTACTTATCTTGTCGATCTCGAAAGGATAAAATGGAAGGCGAAGTTGACATCAGCGGCATTTGAAGTTTGCACGTAACGCCGAATTAAAACTGCTAAGCATTTTGTCCGGCACGATGACGATTCTGTCCGCTCGCTGTTCTTATTTATTTGTTTATTTATTTATTTACACCAGTGTTGAGAAAATATGTCAGCAATTATTTCTCTGTTCAATTATATGGTGTTATAAATATTTCTGTTTTTCTTTCTTTTCTTTTCTCAGTGCACACCCGTTTTTGTTCTCTGTTGCCTATTTAGTTTCCTTTTTTTTAGTTGAATTACCACAGACAGAGTCGCTGGGAAATGTAACCTACTCTTTATTTTTCAAATACCAACTTTATAGGTGTTGGTATTTCATTTCTGTGTTACTGAATATAAATGAAACATTGTTTTTTGTGAGAACTGAGCCAACAGCTCCTTTGTGATATCAAGTTGACCAAGTTATATGCTACCCACTAAAATCACAACTGTATTGATAATTTTTCATAAGATAGAAAAGAATTTTTTTTTCTTTCTTCTTAATCAATCGGGTTGTCACTTTTATCCTCATTTCTCTTTAACATTTTCCTCTCCCAAGCCACCTTCCTTCTTTCTTACCTCGCCCTTCCTCCCAACATTTTGAGAAAGGGAACACCTCAAATCAAAATATTCCAATATAGTCAACAACAAAGACATACTGCACGCACATGTGCAAATACACACACACACGAGACATGTATCTTTCAGATTACCAAATCTACTCACAAGGCTTTGATCGGCCCGTGCTATAGTAGACACTTGCCCAAGGTACCACGCAGTGCGACTGAACCTGGTACCATGTGGTTGGGATGCAAACTTCTTACCACACACACACACACATCAGCGCATATATATATATATGCGTGTGGGTGGGGGTGTGTGAGAGAGAGAGAGAGAGAGATCATAAAGCCGAAAGAAATGTCTCTAAGCATTTTGTCCGATGCGCTAATAGATCTCCCCGATCTCGGTCTTGATAATAATAATTCTTTATAGGTTTGGCACTGGGCCAGCAATCATGAATGGAGGGGAAAATCGATTATATATCGACCGTAGTCCTCAACTAGTATTTATTTTATAAACCTCAAAAGGATGAAAGATAAAGTCGACCTCGGCGGAATTTGAACTCGGAATGTAATAACGGACGAAATGATGCTAAGCATTTTGCCCGGCGCCCTAACAAGTCTGCCAGCTCGCTGCCTTAACAATAATGATGATTTCAAATTTTGGCACAAGGCCAGCAGCTTCAGGGCGGGGGTCGAGTCAATTACATCGACACTAGAACTCAACTGGTACTTATTTTATTGACTCGGAAAGGGATGAAAAACTAAGTCGGTCTAGACGGAATTTGAACTCAGAACGCAAAGAGGGACGAAATGCTACTAAGCATTTTGCTCAGCGTACTAACGAGTCTGCCAGCTCGCTGCCTTAATTATGATGATGGCAACAAAATCTTTGAGCCACAAGAACACATACATTCATACATACAATAAACCTTAAAACATAGGAATTAGAAATATGTAGGACTGAGTAAAACAGTCAACAAAAAATCGATTTGAGAAGAAAGAAAGAATGAACAAATTAAAAGTTTGATAAAAAAAAAGTAAAATACAATATAAAATTATATAAAACAATAAATAAAACAAATTATAATAAAGTAAAAAAATAAACATTCAGGGTTTCCTATCTATACATGAGTGAGATCCTATTTGTTAAGTTGGATCGGAGTCCCTCAGGACTTACCTTATCCATCACTCATTGTTCTCGTGGATCACTTAAAGTATCCTTTACCATTTCTTCTTAAAAGTCATACATGGAGTTAGATATCTTAGGCGTTCAAAGTCCTTTGAACCAAAAATTGATCTCGATCAGTGATGCTCAACCGTTTTTTTCCCTTTGGACTCCCTTTCATTCCTATTGTTCTGCTAGTCCCCCATAGCCATTCGATGCTTAAAAATTTATATTTTATAATTGAATTTTATTTGGAATTGTATTTTTAAAAAAGTGTTAAAATATGTTGTGTATTGTGGAAGTATAATTGTGCAGTTTATTGCACAATTTTAACAAAATTGGAATTCTGCTTTACGCATGGCATATAACACCTCAAAACTTTATTCTTTTGGAATTTTCAGAAAACTTTTGCGAATTTGTGTTCTACCCTGAGGAATACATACTGATATGCAAAAAAGCAAAGCAAAAAACAATTTTTGTGTGATTTAAGGGCTATTTAGCTGTTATCTTTTGCGCGTCTCACGATAATTTCATACCGTCCTCGTTTGTTCGTTACTCTGACATATTGATGTTTTTCAATATCTTTCTCCCCATAAGCACATTAATGGTCTGTTACTAGGATTTAAGCCAAAAAGTTCAGACTGTTCGTATTTTAAATTTTGATAGTTGAAAATAACAAAATTGTTTTTTAAGTTTTTTTTTTTTAATTTTCCAAATATTAAAAAGAAAATCTTCTTCGTAGTCATTTCAATTCCGTGTGTAGAACACAAATTCACAAAAATTTTCTGAATATTAAAAAAAAAAGTCATTAGGGGATTATATGCCAGAACTCCGCTCAAAATCATATATGGACCCCACCCATAACGGTTTCGTGAACCCCAGTTGAGAACCACTTTTTAGGTGATCTCGGCTTTCATTCCCTAACCCTCTATTTACTCATACATTGAATGACTGGTTACTTTCTTAATTATGAACCAAATGGAGCAGTCCTTTGCTGTTGCCTCCCGTGGACTATGATCTAGAGGGTATAAAGACGTGGACGAAAATACTGACACCCTCTTGATGACACGCAGTTTTTCATCACCTCTGCGCTTATCGCCCGTCCATATCGTATTGCAAATGTGATAACGGACCAGAAGTCAATAATACTTTAGCTGACGGTCAGCTTTATGTTGTACTGACCCAAGCACTGGAAGATAAGCATACGAGCAGGTGCTTTACGCTTTATCTCTGCCTGAAGGTACACTTCGTTCTCAGTCCAGCAGCCGGTACTGAAAGCCTTGCCCCAGTCGATCGATACAATATCGGTCCAGATTCGGCCAGTGTTTCCCAAGGGTAGAGAAATCCCACCTTTTCCTGATACAAAAGTAGATTAATTTTTTTTATCGGCTTCTGTCAAGTTTTACAAGTAAATCACTTGTGACCCAAAATTGCCACAACCTTTGGTACAAACATTTGTCCTTATTGAAAATGTCTGGGGAGGCAGTTTTGCGAAACTAAAAAATTTAAAATCGTTATTTTTAAAATCTTTTCCTTTTTTTTCTTTTGTTTGAAAATTCATTGTTTCCCGATTCTTATGTCACATGTATCCCATTGCACAGCAGGTTTGTTCTCTTATTTTTAGTATCTGTAGTAATGTTTTTCCTTATGAGAGGGCGTTCCTTGTTTGTTTTCCCGCCATTGTTGTGTTCGATATAATGACAACAAAAACTAAGAGGGAACGCCCTTCCAAAACAGGAAAAACATTTCTGTAAACAAACAAAATTATGTAGAACAAGTCGCCATGAATTATTTTATTTTCTTTGAGAAAAGAAGTCTTGCTGTTGCAAGCGGGATGAAAAACAAATATATTCTTACCTTATCTTGTAAACAAGTTTGCACGACATGAAAGAATAAGCATCTATTTTCTTGAAAGACACGGTAAATCTCAAAACACACACGGGGAACGGAGACGCCCGATCTCATCAAATGCACCAGTAGTAGTAGTAGTAATAATAATAATAATAATAATAATATCTGTTACAAGCATACACGGCATATTGAAAAAAAAACCGAGGTTTAAAAATATGTAGGATGAAATATATAGAAAACGAAAAGGTGAGTAAGGGCGTTATACAACGAAAGTATTAAAACTTAACAAAGAAACATAGGTATAAAATTATATAAAACCCAATAATTAAAACGTCTCTACCGCATTTAACTTCTCGCATTGAAACCGGAAACACCCAAATGCTTTAGTAAGCATTTTTGAGGGGTGAACTTTGCAGACAGGAAAGACCTCACAAAGTTTGAATAGTTCACAGACATTTCGGGTAGTTTTAAAAAAAAATCTTATATTTCAGGTGCATCTGTTAAATTCACCGACTCCCTTTCTAGCCATATATTAGTAGGCTGATTGTCTTTTAGTTTAAATAACAATGCAAGTGGTCCATTGTAATTTTTCTTGAGAACTGTAGAATTGTTTGAGCCTTAGAGTTTATGCTTTCCGTCGAAACTTCTAACAAAGCTGATTGTTTTTCACTTTTTCCATTTCGTAACGGTCTGCCAGTTCACATTAGCTCCCATTTCGACCTTATCCTCAGAAGCTGATGGGGAGAGTATTGCTTGAAATGAGAACTTCGGCGTCATTCATTTTCTGATACCCAGAACGGTGCGATCACTTCTGCCATTTCCGAAACTTTGGCTGATGATGCTTTTAAATTTTCAGCCTCTGGATCTACTGTTGTTGCTGGTTCCACAGTCTTTCGCCACTACTTTTTTTTGTTGTTTTAATTCCTCGGCTTTCGCTGCTACAGATACAATCATTTGGTTTTTATCTTGCACTAACAGTCTTCTTGCTGTTATTTCTGCGCCCATGAAAAGACTCAACTCTGCAATAGCCAGGTGAATTAGACAGACAGTATCGTTAGCTTTGTTCAGTCGATAGGTGATGTGCTGGTCCAGTTATCAGCTAACCTCTCCCTTAAGGGTTTTCGAAGGCATAGAAGAAACATTCCCTTCGAGAAAAAAAAAGGTAGTTCAACTTATTTCTTACCTGCTCCTGGACAAACTCTTCGAGTTCAGAGACAGTCCCGCAAGTATTTCCTGGACTGAACTTTGTCTCTGAAGCAAATTCCCTTGGAGACAACATTTAATGGGACGTTAAGATGTTGAAACCTTTTCCAAAGTGGCCAAGAGAATCCGTGGCTCGGAAAAATCTCAGGGAAAACAAGTTAGGCCAAGACTCAACTCAGGAGGTGAATATCATATTACGCGTATTATATTCTGCAGTACTCTCCTTTTCACTGGTGGTAATATAGTCGTGAGCGATCAAGTTTTTTTTTCTAAACAAACCCACGGCTAACATTGAAGGAAAACATGCATACGTTTGCTTGCTTGTTCGCCTACTGTTCCTTCCTCATCATATATATTATCTTAACGTCCTCTTTTCCATCTTCCTTTTTTAGACGGAATTTTTTCAGGCGGATTTTCTACAGTCATATGTTATTCTTGTTTCCAAGTAAGGTAATATTTCCCCATGGATAGACACGTTTTCGTGAAAGATTGAAAACTAACGAAGTAGCTAGCATGCCAAGGATGCTTGTTTACTGTTCTTGTGCACTGTCAGGACGACCACAGACGCACACACACACAAGACATGCACACGCAAGACACACACACACTCACAAGACACACTCACGAGACACACACATACACTCACACATACACACAGACACAGTCGGGGGCACATACATACACAGACAGACAGGCAGACACAGACAGACAGCAGACACAGACAGACTGAGAGACACAGACAGACTGAGAGACACAGACAGACTGAGAGACACAGACAGACTGAGAGACACAGACAGACTGAGAGACACAGACAGACTGAGAGACACATACAGACTGAGAGACACATACAGACACACACACACACACACACACAGGCAGACACATACAGACACACACACACACACACACACACACACACAGGCAGACACAGGCAGACACACACACACACACACACACACACACACACAGGCAGACACACACACACACAACACACACACACACACAGGCAGACACACACACACCACACACACACAGACACACACACACACAGACACACACATACACAGACACACACACGCACACAGGCAGACACACACACACACACACACAGATATAAACACACACACACACACACACACAGGCAGACAGACACAGATATAAACACACACAGACTGACTGACAGGCAGATAGACACACAGGCAGACAGACGCGCACACATACATATACACGCACGCATACATATACACACACAGGTAGGCAGACGCGCACACATACACACACACGGAAAGTATAAAGAGAAAATTTTATACTCATGATTGGTTATAAGAACACACAAGCTGAATGGTTTTTGAGTGTATTTACATTGGGTATATAGTGGAACTTATAGCTACGGCGTTCACATTAGGGATTTCAGTCCAATAGTCATGTCTCTTTTGTATTGCTGGAAAATGAAAGAAAGTAGGCGGATTTTCTGAAAGAAACTCATTTAACAAGAACTGGCTTATGCTGTTAAAACATATTCCCACACCATAATCAGGCTGGTTACCATTCAACTGTTTGGCCTAAAAAGGCTTACCTTCGAAAAGAATATCTAATTAAAATATTCTGATTAAATTGATTTATTCATCGCGGTTTTATAGACATAAAACATTTTTTTCATTTATGTCTTTTTTGTCTTTTGCACGTTTTATTTCCCCTCGTCTTCTTTTTGTGTATTCATTAGATGTGAACTAGCTTGACGATTTCATGTGTCGTTCATCAACTTATATTTTTGAGAACACATATCAATTCTAAGCGTTTTCTTGTGTCTTGGGAGGGTTCTTTTTCTTTCCCCTTCTCATAGCTGTTAGTGAGCAGCATCGTATTCATTTGCTTTGAGCTATTGAAAATGGATAAAATCCAATATCAAAGGGTAGTATAAGCGTCTCCATCGGTAGAAACAGAACCTTTTCAACTTCTTTCATTGAAAACCTGTCTCCAAAGCGTCAGATTTTTCACTCCTAGCGGCAACCAAATTTATTGAATGCTGCACACTTTTGGGGGTCTATTAAAATCAGAGTTAAACTGATTTTATGGGATCATTTTAACTTGTGCTGAGTTAAAGGTATTTCGTAGAACATTTTGGGGCTATACAGCCAAGGTTCCCGTAATGACTTTTTCGAGGAAGAAAAAGCTTTTTAACGTTACTTGAGGGAATGTCTATAAATCAGAAGATACATAAACGTTTTAGACAAAATTTAAACAATTTATTTGTTCAGTAGGCAAGCCTTCACTTAACACTAGAATTTTGTGATAGTAGTCTTCTCTCTCTCACTCTGCGACAGTGTTTGTTCCCCTAGTTTTATTGAATACTTCTCATCAATTTATTCTGTAAATCTCTTCGTTTTGTTATTTTTCTTTGATTAGCTTTCGAAATAGAGAATTTTCCAGAGTTGGATTTCCCAGGAATTTAATCCCTAACTGCTGCATCGCCTCTCTAGGCCTCATCCAACCCTGGCTACACCAGCTGGTTTAAATCTAGTATTAAGTTCCTACAGTCAGTGACATTTAGAGACTAGCGTATCTTGCAAGTGTTGAACCACTGCGCTTCAATGTCACAGTCAACGTAGTCGTTTAGTTGGGTAAAGATTTTTGGAGTACCTCGTGCTTCAAAACCGACAAAGCTACTACAAATTATTCGGTAAAGAAAAATTTATTTTCTAGCAGGATTAGGCGCTTGCATACGGTGCCAAAACAAGAAGTGCCTTGTTCGCTGCTCGTCATATCAACGATCTTCCTGCATAAAAAAAATTATAAGGTGTATTTAAAAAGACAGACGTCCTAGATTTGAACGTTTGTATCAAGATACCTGAACTTCCATTACACTTGAGCAATAGCCCTACAACTTGGTATCCTTCACGCATCGACTTATTCAGATCGTTATTATTGGTTTCAAATTTTGGCACAAGGCTCGGAAACTTGGAGGAGGGGTAAGTTGATAACATTCGATCCCAGTCCTCAATCGGTAGTTATTTTATCGACTTTGAAAGGATGAAAGGTAAAGTCAACCTCGGCGGAATTTGAACTCGGAACGGAAAGACGGTCGAAATGCCGAAAAATTTTGCCCAGCACGCTAAAGATTCTGACAGCTCCCCGTCTTACAGATAATTATTGATTTCAAATTTTGGCACAAGGCCTGCAATTTCATGGAAGTGGGTAAGTCGATTACATCGACCTCAGTGCTTGACTGGTGCTTATTTTATCGACCCCGAAAGGATGAAAGGCGAAGTCAACCTCGACAGAATTTGAACTCAGAACGTAAAGACGGACGAAATGCTACCAAGCACTTTGCATGGCATGCTGACGATTCTGCCAGCTCACCGCCCTACAGATTGTTATTACTGATACCAAAAAGATCTCCAGCCAAATACTAACTGATGTTTCGTCCCCACCTTTAAAATTTCGACTGCTTTGTGTTATCGTAAGGGTGTTGTGGTTGTTTAAATATTACATTTTAATACGTTCAGATGTTACAAAGCGACGAACTGGTGGAATTGCTTCAGTGTCGGGCAAAATCCTTAGCGGCAATTCTTGTAGCTCTACATTTTGAGATTAAATCCCTTCAAGGTCAACTTTGCCCTTGATCCTTTCGGGGTTGATTAAATTAAGTACCAGTAAATACTAGGGACAATGTAATCGACGCCTAGCATTATTAACAAAGGAGTCTTTAAATAAAAACGGAGGGGGAAAGCTATTATTGTAAACATCTAGAAAATCATCTCTTTGCAAACAATGACTTGTTTATCTGGATGAAGTCCATTCAGGAGAAAATATCTACAATTCAAGATTTAATCGCTCAAGCTATACTATTTTCACAAATGACACGAAAATGACACTCTATGAAAGCGATTTTGTGGTGGCTTTTAAGCGTTGGACCAGTCGAAGACATCGGCTATGTGATTTCTGGCGAACATGGCTTCCAGACATCAAATCATCTGAATATGAATTACAAGGGGATTCGGTCGAATATCTTAGATATGACTGCTGAGTCACTGGGATCGAATTGGAGTGGCTGTGTGGTAAGAATCTTGCTTACCAGCCACATGGTTCCGGGTTCAGTTTCAATGCGTGACATTTTGGGTAAGTGTATTCTACTATAGCCTCGGGCCGACAAAACCTTGTGAGTGGATTTGGTAGACGGAAACTGAAAGAAGCCTATTCCTTCCTTCCTTCCATCCATCCATCCATAATGTGTGTGTTTGTGTGTCTGTGTTTGTCCCTCCACCATCGCTTGACAACCGATGTTGGTGTATATTGATATGTTGGGTTTTCAATGATCTCTGTGTAGGAACCATAGCTGTAACTTGTTTCAGAAAAATACTGGGAACAAAGCAGTTTAGATTTAGTGAGCCTAATACACTTGAAATTTTGATGATGTGTTGACTTAAACGACAATAACAGCTTTAAAACATTTTCGCATATTCTGGAAATGCTTCAATGTACGCGCGCGCTACAATAAAGCTAAGCTAAGAAATGACCGAATTTTTACTTTTTGAAATATCACTTTCACTGGAATTAATGTTGACTAGTTTTTAATTAAAACGCTGCATAATATGACGGTAATTTTGAAGCTGCATGTATACTAATTATTGCAGCCAAATATCCTGTTATTTTTATTACTACTTAGTTTGTGTGTGTAAAACCAGAAAATGGTGATAATCCCTATGCTACTGAGAACCTATTCATTAACCTATTCTTAATAGCCATCACAAACTGTTAACACTACCATAGTTCTGAAAATACCGACTTGATCACTAAGTTGTAACTTTTAAAACTAGCCGCGGCTTTAAAACAAATGTTTTGGGTTTCTTTTTCTTTTCTGTTTTTGAGTTCGTAGAAATGTCACAGTGCAATAGTGTTGTTTTGATGTCGATATCAGTCAAATGTGTTATAAAACAAAAAAGAAAAACTTCTAGAGGACATTCCTGAATCGGCGGCTAGTTTTTTTTTTTTGTTTTTTTTTTTCATCGTGTCCTGTCAAAATGAATAGAAAACGCAAGAAACAGATGCTTGACCTCGTTTTGTTCGAGAAATCTTTTCCTTTTGTTGGTGTTTTAATGTTTCTGCTTTTGAAATATTAGTGGGCTGCGCAGCGGCTAGTAAGTAGGCTGCATAATTTCTGTAAACCACTAAATGCCAGACACCTAGCGTTATTAACAAAGGAGTCTTTAAAAAAAAAAAAAAACGGAGGGGGAAAGCTATTATTGAAAACATTTAGAAAATCATCTCTTTGCAAACAATGACTTGTTTATCTGGATGAAGTCCATTCAGGAGAAATATCCACAATACAAGATTTAATCGCTCAAGCTATACTATTTTCACAAATGACACGAAAATGACACTCTATGAAAGCGATTTTGTGGTGGCTTTTAAGAGTTGGACCAGTCGGAGACATCGGCTACGTGATTTCTGACGAACATGGCTTCCGGACATCAAATCATCTGAATATGAATTACTAGGGGATTCGGTCGAATATCTTAGATATGACTGCTGAGTCACTGGGATCGAATTGGAGTGGCTGTGTGGTAAGAATCTTGCTTACCAACCACATGGTTCCGGGTTCAGTTTCACTACGTGACACCTTGGTAAGTGTCTTCTACTATAGCCTCGGTCCAATCAATGCCTTGTGAGTGGATTTGGTAGACGGAAACTGAAAGAAGCCTATCCTATATATATATATATATATATATATATAATGTGTGTTTGTTTGTCTGTGTTTGCCCCACCACCACCACCAAAATCACTTGATAACCGATGTTGGTGTGTTTACTCCCCGTAATTTAGCACTTCGGTAAAGACACCGATAGAATAAGTACTAGGCTTACAAAGAATGAGCCCTGTGGTCAATTTGTTCGACTAAAGGTGATGCTTGGCCGGAGTCAAATGACTGAAAGAAGTTTAATATACATATATATATATATATATATATATATATATATATAATATGCACTACACACACACACACACACACACACACACACACACACACACATATATATATATATAATATATATATATATATATATATATATATAAAATATGCACTACACACACACACACACACACATATATATATATATTATATATATATATATATATATGTATATATATATATATATATGCACACACACACACACGTAACGATGCACTTGTGGGAGACGAATTTAGTGATATCAACGCGATTTAACGGACAGTTGCAAGCCTAAGTCTTGTAACCTTTTTAAACTGTGCTACAAACTTCAACAATGTTTTACCTGCCAATATCAAGTTCTCACATTATAATATGACGCTCTTAGATCTGTATAGGATGAAACTGATTTGAACTCAGAACGTTAAGACCGGGAGAAATGCCACTAAGCATTTTGTCTGCGTGTACTAACGATTCTGCTAAGCTCGCTGCTGCATGGCGAGCGCTAATGAAAATCATTTTAGTTTAAACTGAAGGATTACTCACTGTTTTTTGTAGAGCACATATTCATTACGCTTTTATTAGAAGAGTGGAAGAGTGAGTAGTGACAGTGAATTCGAAGTTTCGGTCTTCTAGCTTTCAGTTCGAAGAAGGTTAGCAGGTCGAAACATCGAAGTCACTGTCCCCACTCTTCTAGTAAAAGTGTAAAACACACACACGGATCTTTTCCTTTTGAACGGCACATGTCAACACAATTTCTAGTTAACTATTTTAGATTTAGGGTTAGGGGTGGTGGAAGGGTATCTTTTTTTCTTCGCAAATGTAAATAAACCCAATCTGTTTCTTAAACGAGGGACATATTCATACAGCACGGAATGTTTTCACCCCAAATGGAGGTCAGCGATTGGTTAAAATTGCCGAAATGCTTGAAATTAAAGTGGAAATATGTTACAACATATAGAATTTTCTCAATAAAGCCAAGAAAAAATGATGTTTTATAAACACATTCTACCAGTATACGAAGTTGAAAAGTGTTTAGTTAACTAGAAATTGTGTTGACATGTGCCGTTCAAAAGGAAAAGATCCACACACACCACACACACTCTTTCTCTCTCTCCCTCCCCCCACCTCTTTCAACCAGTGGTCTGTAGCCTTGCTAAAAGAACATTCATATTTCAGATAGCGTAGAAAACCAGTGAAAGAAAAAAATGTCATAGGCTTCATAGAAAAAGGATAGTCGTCACTGAAGCCGACGGTAATTATGAGAATATATAGTTATACAAGTATAATAAATATAATGATCAAGAAAAATATTAATTGCTTGAGGTCAGATTTTGTTGCTTTACGCAGTATTTATAGATACAAAGAAAAGAAAATTTTTGCCAAGGACGTATACTCCAGGTTGTTTATTGAGGTCATTGTTTTTCACATAATGGATTAATTTTTTTTGTTCTTGTTCTATACAAATCAACACGCACAAACTTCCATATTCCCCTAACACCTACTCACACATTCATAGAATTATAGTTGCATACATAACGTTGCATACGTACGTATATATACGCACTTGTGGTACTTAACGCATAGCCTTATTAAGTGTGTTTACATACATGTGTGTGATATGTAGAGTTTGAATTACAAGTATTCCATTAGTTACCTTACCTGCTAATAGATGATGGAATCTGGCGCAGAGCCCACTCATCTCCGCTGAAATGGATACGAGATAAGGCTTTAGATTTTTGCGAGAGTAATGTTTGGGTTGGACAACATTACTTCCGTCGAGAATTCAACAAAAAGAATGAAACGACATATATAGGGACTTTGCTTCTAGGGCCTGTTAACTTACTTCTATGAAATCCTTGTACTTATCCCTACTGGCTTTGATCCCAGTGGCCAATTAAATACATTATTATTAGTAGTGGAGGCGCAATGGCCTAGTGGTTAGGGCAGCGGACTTGTGGTCGGAGGATCGCGGTTTCGATTCCCAGACGAGGGCGTTGTGTGTGTTTATTATGCAAAAACACCTAAAGCTCCACGAGGCTCCGGCAGGGGGTCGTAGCGATCCTTGTACTCTTTCGTCCCAACCTTCTCTCACTCTTTCTTCCTGATTCTTGAGTATCGCTGCGATGGACTGGCGTCTCGTCCAGCTGGGGAGAACACATACGCCATAGAAACCGGGCCCATGAGCCTGGCTAGGCTTGAAAAGGGCGCATAAAAAAAAATTAGTAGTAGTAGTTTTAGTATTTTTATTGATGGTGGCGAGCTGGAGTAAAATACTAATCTGCATTTCGTCCGTCTTTACGTTCTGAGTTCAAATTGCGCGGATATCGACTTTGTCTTTCATCCTTTCGGAGTCGACAGAATAATTATCATTTGATGTAATCGACTAGATCCCTCCCGCAAAATTTCAGGCTTTGTGCCTATAAATTAAAGGATTATCATTATTATTGAAGAGGGCACGGATTGGCTGAATCGTAAGAGCATCGAGAAATATGCTTTGCAGTTTTTGTTCCGGTTCACTACGTCAATCTCTCAGAGATCAGCTTTACTTTTCATCAATACGGAACCAATAAAATAAAGTACCAATCAAGTACTGAAACCATTCTCTGTTTCAGTTAACCCTTTCTCCCAAATCTCAGGCTATATGCCTATTTTTGAAACAATTA
>NC_043002.1:42868368-42993368 GCF_006345805.1 Octopus sinensis | reverse complement strand
TCATTTGCTTTCTTTCCTCAATTTGTCGCATTTAAATCATTCATATACGAATCACGATGAGACTCTCCACGGAGATCACAGTTGGAATGTTTTTTAATCATAGGTCTATCTGCTCGATCAGGGTTAATCTGGGGTTAAACAACTTAATTCTTTTCCTTCCTTCTCTGATAGATTTGCTCTCTGGTCTGCCTGCGTCTGTCCTTTATAACTTTTTTCAATTTATTTTTTTAAAATTTGCTCTAACAAACCCGATATACTTACCTTGTTAATCCTACTATAAACTCGGATCTTTTCGGTTTGAACGGCAGTTTTAACCATAATTTCTAGGTAACTAAAAAATTTTAAACGTCATATACTGGTAGAATGTGTTTATAAAACATCTTTTTCTCTTGGCTTTATTGAGAAAATTCTATAGTTTGTAAGATATTTGTTGTTTTTTTCTTCAAATTCTGCAATTTCAACCAATCAATGACGTCCATTGAGGTAAAAAACATTCTGAGCCGTATGAATTTGTCCCTCGTTTAAGAAACAGATTGGGTTTATTTACATTTGTGAAGAAAAAAAAGATACCCTTCCCACCCCCTAACCCTAACCCTAAAGCAGACTGAAATGCAATAAGATCGATACTAGGGTCATAATTATAGGTGACAATTTCATATGACACCGCTAGAAAAAACTGCCGTTCAAACTGAAAAGATCCCTAAACTCTATTAATGAAACTCCATTAATTATATATCTCCCTTTCGTAATTTAACTGGTTGTATGATTTGAGGAAGACTTGGCTGTTATTTCTAGCAAATCAAGAGACTTCGTAGACGGTAATCAACAGATTCTAGAAAATTGTTTGCATATAGTTAAATGAGATTTGATTTGTGGATCTCTGATAAAACAACAGTGACCAGGCTGGAGATCCATGACAAATCTTTGATTTCATTAACTGTACAAAAAGGGGATTAAATGAATCGTTAAAATTGCTATGTATTTACAAATACATTCTTTATTAGATTTTAAGATCGGGTTGTTCGCGCGATCAGAAAGCTTGATTTTTTCCAAGAAAGGAATGAGAAAATATGTAATATAAATAATACGTTGAACGCATTTATTGGCACTATAGAAATATTGGTTTCAAATTTTGGTACAAGGCCAGTAATTTCAGGGGAAGGAGTAAGTCGATTAAATCGACCCCAGTGCTCAACTGGTACTTATTTATCGACCCCGAAAGGATGAAAAGCAAAGTCGGTCCCGGCGGTATTTGAACTCAGAACGTAAAGTCGGAAGAAATGCGGCTAAGCAATTTTCCCGGTGCTGTGGTACTAAAAAAGTATTAAGAGAATATTGCGGTTGGGAGATGGTAGGAGTTCACTCTCCGCGAGCTGGCAGTAACGTTAGCACGCCGGGCTTAGCAGTATTTCGTCTGTAGCTACGTTCTGAGTTCAAATTCCGCCGAGGTCGACTTTGCTTTAAATTCTTTCGAGGTCGTTTAAATAAGTACCAGTTACGCACTGGGTCGATATAATCGACTTAATCCGTTTGTGTGTCCTTGTTTGTCCCCTCTGTGTTTATCCCCCTTGTGGGTAGTAAAGAAATAGGATACTGATTGCATCAAATAACCAACTGGAGGAGGCGTCCTCCTAGGGTTAAAAATAGCAGTAACGTCGGTTCCTACGGAACAGCCGTATTTACGTGACGATAAATATTACTTCTCAGTATAGTTACTGCTTTTATCTCTTACAGAGATTTCGTAAGTAGCTAATTTGCTTGTTGTAAGATAGTATCAAATTGTTAAAACATATCTTCTCAATACGGCGAAGTTAGGGGGTTTTCATTTCGCAAATATTGGTCTGAGAGGAAGAATACAATTATTAGGATACACATATTTAGTTGAGGACATCTAATGTTTCACCATTATTGGATTTTATTTATTTTCTTTCGGTCTCTGAGAAAGGCTATTCTATGACGAAATATTTAATTTAATTCTTTGCCTGTCCAGAGCATTTCTGTAAGTTTATCCCAAACGTCCATGCTTGTTTTCAGACTTTTAACCCTTCCTTTACACATTCTAAGTAATATAAACTTTTCTTCTTCATAAATCCCAGGTTGTTGTAATGGGGAAAAAAATGGGAATGTGTAACATACATGATGCATGGAAATAATGTCCAGTGAAATAATGTCTTGTGTGTTCTATGTGGTACACAGGATTAAACATTTAGTCCGGTGTGCTAACGATTTTGTCTGCTCTCGCTGCCTTCAGTACTAGAAATAATGATTTCTCACATGCACAGAGAGCTCCAATAAGATGAGAAAATGTTTTGAATTAGTTTCAATCAGGAGCGATCTTTCGAATCTTGCTCATGTGAAACAAACTGCGCTGAACCAAAATGAAAGGTAAACGAGTAATTGTTTATAGCAAACTGTGTATTTCTTGTATGTTGTGAAAACGTTCTGTTCGCAAAATAAACGCGCGTAAATTCATTTTCAATAAATTCTCTGAAGTGCTCCTCTTGTATTTGTGTGTGAAGTGCTGGGGCATTGAGATGTACAAAGTAAACGCTCTGCGTGTGTTGAACAAAACGCACTGCCGATTATTAACGATTATTTCTTTATCTTTCACTTTGATTTAGTGCAGTTTCACTTTATCTGACAACTTACCATGTTCGACAGAACGCCCATCCAAGATTTGACTTCGAGTTGCTGACTCTTCTCACCTGTAGCATGTCTGCCAAATCTCGGGAGTTTCAAAAGTCCTTACTGAACCCTCTTATATTTAGATGTTATCAATACTTTTGTATGTATAATTTTCTGACCAATAGGAAGTCGTCTCCAATCTGTGACGTACAACTCTTATTGAAGTATATATTCATTGTTCAAAGGACTTTGTCAAACAGCTCACATAGATATTTGCTAGGAGACTAGTGCTGTAGAGGCTTTCTGGTTGTCTCTCTGTTTAGCAATTAATTCCGGTAGTTGATACAACAAAATACTTTCTTTTCTTAATGTTTTTTTTTTTGTGTTATGGAGAATACAATGAAAGAAATGAAAAGTACCTGTTGACCTTCAAGAGTCCACTGAAGTGGAAACCTACATTTGGTAGGGAATTACCCTAATTTGAGAAATACTTATTAGGTTTCAATAATACTAGATTTCAAGACGGCGGCAAGCTGGCAGAATTGTTTACACTTCGGGCAAAATGCTTAGCGGCATTACGTCTGTCTTTATGTTCTGTGTTCAAATTCCACCGAGCTCGACTTTGCCTTTTATTCTTTCGAGGTGGATAAAATAAGTACCCGTTGAATGCTAGGATCGATGTAATCGACTTGTCTCTCTCTCGGAATTGCTGGCTTTGTGCCGAAATTTGAAACCAATATTACTAGGTTTCATTGAGCAGCGAGCTGGCAGAATTATTAGCGCGCCAGATAGAACCCTTCATTGGCATTTATATATCATTATAAGAGGACGGTGGCTTGGCAGACGTTAGAGCATTGGATAGAAGTAATATTTTGTTAAACGCTTTTAAGTTCTGAATTCAAATTTCTCCGAGATTAACCTTCAGTTTCATCTTTCGGAGATCAATAAAAAGAAATACCAGTCAAGTATTATGGTCAATATAAATTAAATAGATGTTCGAGTGCTACATTACGCGAATACGATTTGGCACAGTTTCCGTTTAACAAATTTCACTCACAAAGCATTGGATAATCCGAGGTAATGATGATAGATACTCACCCTCGGTGCCACGAAGCCAAAGCGACATCACTGCTAAGCTATGTGTGCGCCTTTATAATTCTTTCGACTATAAACACAAAACCTGAAGTTTTCTTAGGAGGGCTAGTTGATTACATCATCCTCAGGGCTTAACTGGTACTCATTTTATCGACTCCAAAAGGATAAAAGGCAAAGTCGGCCTCGGCAGTATTTGAACTCGGAATATAAACCCAGAAGAAATGCCGTGAAGCATTATGTCCAACGCGCTCGCGATTCTGCCAGCTGGCCGCCTTTAATGGTTTCAAATTTTGTCCACAAGGCCAAAAATTTAGGAGAGGGGTTTGCCGCTTACATCAATCCCAGTGCTCAACTGGAACTTATTTTATAGACACCCAAAAAGATGAAGAGTAAAGCCGACCTCAGAACATAGACCAAGAAGAAATGCTTCTAAGTATTAAGTCAAGCGTGCAAATGATTCTGTCATTTTAGCACCTTCGTACTTTATATAATAATTTCTAACACGGACACGCGGTTTTGAATTATCTAGAGAAGGTAGTTATGATTGCATTATCCAATTATGTTCTCGACCCTTTAAAACAAGAAGAGAATGTGATATGGGTAAGATGAAACTATTTCTAATAGTTCAAGAACAGAAAATTCGGTTCATTTTCCGTGGGGTCGGGTTGGATTTAACGTTTTGAACCTTGTCCTTCGTTTGAGAATGACGAAAGGAGGAGGGAAAGTGGTGTTGTGTTATCTCTGGTCTTAACGAACCTACCTATCATTTTTGCCTCCATATAACCCTATTTAGATGGGAAAATGTGTCTTATTTGGTTTTTAATGATTGCCTGTGTGTGTGTATGATACACACACACACACACACACACCGGTAATGATGAAATTAGAATGACAAACGTTTGGACAAGACAGTCATTAAAACAAAATACCGACAACCGAAAAAGACTACACTGGATTAACAAATGCATGTCTCGTGTCAAACAAGTTAGCAAAAATTAACATTAGCAAATAATCGAGGCTAAACGTGTAAGAATTCAAAATCTCTGCGCTGTTATATTTTTAAATTCTAAAGGGGCTACAGGATAGGAAGTAAGTACCTCCAGGTGTGCAAGATTTGTCCCGAATTTTCTGAGGTCCATGTAAACAAACCTAATCTAACCCATTATAATAGGCAAGGAAAGACTAATCACAAAGACAAACGTGTCAAACATATTCACCCCCTACTCTCCCCCTCTCCTTCAAACATTCAAACGAACCATTTTGTTTCATAACTTTGATCTTATATATATATATATATATATATATAATCTTTGTTCTTATTTTTATGTTTCCTATTTTTGCATTTACTGATACTTCTAATTTGGTTTATCCATTCATCGGTCGGTCCAAATAACCTCAAATTCACTTTTCTGTCAACAGCTCTAAATTCTTTTGTTAAAATCTTTATACCTATTGTCAGCTGATTTCAACAGCGAGAACCTGCCTGTGTACGTGTAAATGTATATGTGTTGTAGAACCTAGAATAACTCAACATGTTCAGTGCACCTGATATGAATTTGAAAATAGCTTTGAACTATTCTACACTCTTTACTCTTTTACTTGTTTCAGTCACTTGACTGCGGTCATGCTGGAGCACCGCCTTTAGTCGAGTAAATCGACCCCAGGACTTATTCTTTGTAAGCCTAGTACAAATCGGATCCTTTTGCTGAACTGCTAAGTTACGGGTACGTAAACACACCAGCATCGGTTGCCAAGCGATGTTGGGGGGACAAACACAGACACACAAACGCACACACATATATATATATATATACAAATACATATATACGACGGGCTTCTTTCAGTTTCCGTCTACCAAATCCACTCACAAAGCTTTGGTCGCAATGGGACTGAACCCGGAACCATGTGGTTGGTAAGCAAGCTACTTACCACACAGCCACTCCTGCGCCTGTTCAGGATATTAAAACGGTTATTACTTCGCTCTAGCTCAGCACTAAAGAAGTAGTTTTCATGATCTGAGACATTCCAGCCATGATCACCACGTCTTATTTTTAGGCATAATGAACCAGGAATGAGAGAATATATATCTAAAGTAAGATGTTTGCTTAGAACAGTAGTTCTCAACCGGGGTCCATATGGTCCCTGAGCGTCTATAGAAGATCTTGGGTGGTCCACGCAACAAAAACTAGGGATCACAATGGTATTGTAAAAGCCCCTGGAAAAATTTTGCTTTAGATGTATGTGTTGGTATATACTGCATTCTACCTAGTTCACCCTACACAAGTTAATGTGTGAAAAACAAAATAAGAATTTTGAAAGCGGTTTGTTTCTATAAAGTTAGTTTTTAAACATCGAATGGGTATGGGGGTCTACCGGAATAAAACAGTAATCAAAGGGGTTCATAGATGACAAAAAAAAAAATGGTTGAGAACCCCTGGCTTAGAACAACACACGTCTCTTGTAGAAAAACCGAATATCAACAATGAAAATCTACTATTTCGTTATTCTATAGGTTTTTCCTATCTATGCTTTAAAAGAGATGTGGCAAAGTTGGATTAACTCATAAAAAAAAAAATCACTCAGGTGTTACTCACGTGAAGGAAAACATTACCGAAAACAACTCTTCGAAACATATGACGCAATCAATTAGTCCTCATTGTCGCTTCAAATGATGAGCTTGGCTATCTTCAAGGGTCCGTCTTGACGAAAGCACATTCTCAGCACAACTAAAACCGTGTGTTAAAGACTAATCCTTCTCATCAGTACCAGAAAAGATTTCAATCCCCCTACAATTGCTGATGCTCTACAGAGTCCAAGTAACACCCTACAACAGAATACTGCGTCCACATATGTGACGGTGCTGCAACTATGCACTCAGACATCCTGAATTGCACCCAGAAAAGGCCCTCTCGACTAATTGACATTCAGTTACTAACGAGCACACTCCAGTCTCTTGCTGACAGGCATGCTGCCTCCTCTCTGCCTTTTCTTCCGCAGCTATAATGGCTTATACTCCTTGGAGTTAACCAGTCTGATACCTCCATCACACAGTTTCTCTTACCCAGTTGTCTATCTTGGAAAAATACAATTTGGAAGATTTACCAGAACTGTGAATATATAAAACGGCAACTTTTAGATTGTCGAAAGAGTGTGTGAACATAATTTTCCTCATCTCTGTCAAAAAAAGGTGACATAGGCACAGAGTATTCTTAGACTTATACAGTGTTTCTCAATCAAACCAATTAGATTTGAGTTTTATATTTGTTTTCTGGTTGGTTAAATCTAATACATTGTCAGAAAATCATGTGCATCGTCTCAACGTTTTATCTCTAGGATTGTCTTACTTCGAGGACTCAACTCCCTGTGGAGTTGTAAGGGTGTCGTTATGACATACAATGTACCTTGAATATTTTTAGACCTGACAGTCTGTCCCTCCTAGCCTGACTTCTGCATATTTTTTCCGGAAGGTGAGGGAGACAGAAAGAAAAAGAACCGGTTTTAGCTCATAGTTGGTAATTTATTTAGCCATTCCGAAGGCAGCGAGCTGCTAGGTTCGTTAGTACGCTGGACAAAATGCTTAGCGGCATTTCTTCCGGCTTTACGTTCAGAGTTCAAAGTTGACTTTGCCTTTCATCCTTTTGGAGGTTGATAAAATAAGTATCAGTTGAGAAATGTAATTGACTAACCTTCTCCACCAAAATTTCGGGCCTCATACCTATTGTAGAAAAGATTTATCCATTCCGAAAGGCAAGTCAACCTCGGTGACATAAGGCCCCAAACGATTACTGCAGCACAATCTGTCCGATGCTTTAGAAGTTCTGCAAATTGGTGTCTTAATCTCTTGGTTTATTTTCAGCATAACATAGAAAATATTAAATATAACTAGGTTTGCTATTTTAAAATGGATTGAATGCTAACAACAGAACATTAATTTGTACCAAGACTATTGAAAAGGTTGCAAGACGCAACGAAAATTTTAGGAAAATAAAAATAAGAAATAAGTGGAAATTTTACCGGTGGGTGTGTTACATTATAAGGCACAAAAAGAAAAGGACTCTCCCCAGACACAACAGAATATGCTTCAACGCACGAACTCAAATAAACAATCTTGCAAACCAAATCCCAAAACGAAAACTTGCAACCGTTTACTTTCATTCAGGTTGGCGATATTTAACATGAACAAATTTTAGATATAAACCATTCAATCCATTGAAAAATGTATTTTAACTATAAACAGGTTTCAAGAGTGCTCATTGAAAAGTGTTTCAAGCAAAGATTTGTTTGGGGTTTTTTTTTCACACTCAGCTTTGTAAAGGATGGGCAACATTTTAAAAAAAAATCCGTTTGGGTTGAGTTACCATTCAAACATTGCAACATTTGTACAATATTAAATTTAAGGTTTTCGTAGAGAGAAGTATTTGTGAATACAAAAAAAAAATATTTATGAGTTTCTTTCTGCATAGGTCTTTTATCACCTTTTATTTTTATTGCTTTCTTCTGGTTCAGTTTTCTTTGAACTTTTCCTTTTTACCTCTCTCTTTATTTATTCATTCTTTCTTCAGTTTTGCTTGCTTTTTCTCTTGTTTCACTTGTACACGACGATAGAAGTTTCCAATTTGGTATTACTTCTATATTATAACCAACTCACTTTTGAATGATACCTTACCGATTTAAAAAAAAAAGAAGATATTAAATAATGTATCAGGCACTAGATGTACAATAACTGAAAAAAAAATGTGGGGGGATTGTCTCGATTTGGAAAGTCATTTGTCACGGATCTGCTCGATCAAGACTAACTTGATAAGAGACCCACTTTACATATATATTAATTTGTATGACAAGTATTGTGTAATGCTATGCAGAAATAGGCCTACCTTATTACTCATCTTAAATCGATCAAGCATCTAAAAAAATTGTATGCTGTATAGAGTATACCGTGTATGTAGTAGACTGTGGATAATTTGAGGGCTTACCTAGTTTCACTAAATATTCACACAAAGAAGCGGGGAGAGAGAGACGAACTTATTCAAACTGCCGCTCTAAAAAAAAAAAACCCATCAGATGATGTCATAAAAAATGTTCAAAGTAAACCGTGTTCTGCGTGAGAAAATACACCAGTATACGAAGTTTCAAACTGTTTAGTTAAAGAAAAAATTAATTAAAAAATCTGCGTGTGGTTGGGAACCAGGCTTCTTATACGCACAGACAAACAGACAGACAGACGCACAGACAGACAGACAGACACACACACATACGCACACATACACACACACAAAGAATAGTACCTCGGTTTTCGAACATCTTGTTCCTTTATTGCCCACACGAGGCCAACATAGAGGGGACAATACAGCCTGATTTGAGGTCAGACGCACAAAATGAGATACAAAAATTTACAACGAAATTGAATGGAAAATTGAATGGGCAATTTCACGTGACTACCCTCCTTTTTAAACATTTTTTCAAAGTTTTAAAAGTTTTTGAGGCTTTCCTCTTTCTTTGGCACCTCTGTCACCTGAACAGAACTTCTCTCTTTTATAACCCTGTCCATCTTCTTCACAGCTTCCACAATCTCCTCTTCAGACGACGATTGTTCTGAAAACTCCACATCTGATTCACTTACTTCTGAATAAGACTCAGCCATCTCTCCTCTTACGAGAAGAGAAAGCACAAACAAACAACCGTAGACACATAAATCGCTGCAAAGCAGCACAAAACATTTAGACACTCAGCTAACCACCAATACAGAAGGACGAGTTCAACTAGCAACGGTTTTCGAACCACTCTGATCACGAATAAATCGTGCTTATATATATAAGCACGATTTATTCGTGATGATTGTTCGAAAACCGAGGTACTACTGCATATATATAATCAGTTGAGGATATAGTGTCCTCTTCAGGGATTATAAAATCCGGAGATCAACTGGTGTTATCAAGAATAGATTAGAAAAATTCTCTCAATATATAGGGGTAAACAGTCTAATATAAGATTATTACTATAAAAAGAGGGGGGGGGGATATTGTGGATAGTTATTTAATTTGTATCACAAGATGAACATAGCAAATAGTTTAATACAAATAAAATTTAAATTATCTTACATTAACGTAAAATAAAATACAATATGTAAAAGAGGTGCCTACTCATGTTTCAATCTGGTCACTATATAAATAGTACTTTGGAATATTCGAACCATGTTAATAGTTTTAGATGTAAAAAATAAGTGTCCAGGTATCTTCAGGGCTATTTAGTCTTTGTATGAGATAACCCTGAAGATACCTGGACACTGTTATTTTTTTACATCTAAAACTATTAACATGGTTCGAATCTTCCGAAGCACTGTTTACATAGTGACCAGATTGAAACATGTGTAGGCACCGCTTACACGTATTGTATTTTATTTTACGTTAATGTATGTTCATTAAAATTTTATTTGTATTAAACTATTTGCTATGTTCATATTGTGATACAAATGAAATAAGTATCCACAATGTTTTTCTCCTTTTTCTTATGGTTATATATATATATAATATATATATATATATATATATATATATATATATTATATATATATATATGAGAGAGAAAAAGAGAATAAAACTAGTGTACCCTTGTACTCAGTGCTGCCTTAAGGCTTGGGCATACTCGGAAGTTGCCCGACGGCCTGATATGTCAAGGGGTTCAATTCTGATCTATGTGTACTGTGGCTAGCTGTCAAATTATAGGGACCTGTGCATTGATTTGCCCTGGGTGCTAAGGTGGTCCTGCTTGTAGCACCTTATTCAGTGTGATGGGCGCTCGAAAAAAGGGGTGGGAATTAAAATCGTTGCTCTATAAGCTATTAAATGTCCGTGAGGGATGAAAAATTCGCAAGTACGAGCAATAAATGAAATTTTATGAAATGGTATCAGAAAGGATTGAAACCTTCTCTACCTCACGTCTCTGTCTTCGCAACCATTTATAATCTCTTATTACACAAAAGGTAAATGTTATCTATTCATCAGTCTATCGCTGAAGGTGTGGTAGATTAAACTCTACGTTGTTTTCCATATTACATTACTGTCACACTGAAAGAAAAAAAGGTAAAACGAGATAAATCAAACCTGTCCTAAGTCGTTCCTGACGCTGTCGGCAACATTTATTTAGTATTGTGGTGGTTGTGTGTATGTATCTCTCTCTCTCTCTCTCTATCTCTCATGTCTGTATGTATGTATGTATATATATGAAGTTGTAAGCTTCATAACGAATTTTCCCAGGACTGAAATACGAACCTTTTTGGTGCATTGATATTATCTTTTCGTAATGTAAATAGGACACAAATATTTCTTCCTTTCTCTCTCTCTCTCTCTCTCGCCCTCTTTCTCTCTCTCTCTCTCGCTCTCTCTCCTTCTCCCTCTGTCTCTTGCTATTTCTCTTGATATTTAATATTGTGTACGTATGTATATCGCGCACGGACACAAGCGTACGTGTCGCACTTTAATTCTTTTTATTTATTGACGAGACACCCTTTAGGTAGCGGCTCGTCCTGCTAGAAATATCAGCCTGATTCCCTTAAATCTCGGTCTGAAGTCTTATAAAATGGAAGGACATACTGAACAAAGTCTTAGATGTACAAAAAGTCCGGATGATCAAGACTTTGAGTTTTGGGTCTCTTCAATCAAGTTTGACTTTCCTTTTTTTTTTCTCCTTTTATTGGCCCAATCACTAGTCCCCTCTGTAAGGGCGCGCGGCCTAATTGTTATGGTGTTGCATTCCTGATCACGAGATCGTGGTTTCGATCTACAGACTGATATGTTGTGTTCGTGAGTAAAACGTTTCGTTTCATGTTGTTCTGCGATCACTTTGGCATCTGACGAGTAGTACACTTTACATCCGTAAAAGCAATGTCGATTTGATGGAGGGATGGAGATAGTGTACTGCACAAGCATTCGATCGCCATAAACTAATCATCTGTGATGCAAGAAATTACAAAGCCTTCGTCTGTCGTCTACCATAAAGTCCTCGCTTCTGGAGGGTGATATTGGGCAAATGTGTGCCACTATAGACCCAGACTGACTAATGCCTTGCAAGATAACTTGGTAGACAGAAACTGTGTGGAAGCCCACCGTATGTGTGTGTGCGTGCGCCTGTGTGTATGTGTGCGCATGTGTGTGTATATATATATATTTATATATGTGTGTGTATATATATTTTTATATATATATATATATTTGCGTGTGTATATATATATATATATATATATATATATATATATATATATATGTGTGCGTGTGAGTGTGTATGTATATATGTGCGTGTGAGTGTGTATGTATATATGTGCGTGTGAGTGTGTATGTATATATGTGCGTGTGAGTGTGTATGTATATATGTGCGTGTGAGTGTGTATGTATATATATGCGTGAGTGTGTATGTATATATATGCGTTAGTGTGTATGTATATATGTGTGTGTGTATGTATATATATGTGTGTGTGTATGTATATGTATATGCGCGTGTGTGTGTGTATGTATATATATATATGTGCGTGTGTGTGTGTGTATGTATATATGTGTGTGTGTGTGTATGTATATATATGCGTGTTTGTTTACAAAAATATGCAAAATATGCAGGCGTAGGAGTGGCTGTGTCGTAAGTAGCTTGCTTACCAACCACATGGTTCTGAGTTCAGTCCCACTGTGTAGCACCTTGGGCAAGTGTCTTCTGCTGTCGCCACAGGCCGACCAAAGCCTTGTGAGTGGATTTAGTAGACGGAAACTGAAAGAAGCCATTCGTATATGTGTGTGTGTGTGTTTGTCCCTCCAGCATCGCTTGACAACCGATGCTGGTGAGTTTACGTCCCCGTAACTTAGCAGGTCAGCGAAAGAGACCGATAGAATAAGTACTAAGCTTACAAAGAATAAGTCCTGGGGACTAAAAGGTGGTGCTCCAGCGTGGCCACAATCAAGTGACTGAAACAACTAAAAGAGTAAAAGAGTAAATTCTTCCTTTTTAAAGAGAGGTGTTTATTGAAAAAGATATTACCACTTTGATTAGGTCATAAAACTATGTAGATGTTCCTGTGCTTGTTTGACAAGTTTATAAGTTTGTTTAAGAGTGACTAATTTATGCTGTGAATGTTTATCACAAAAATAAAGCATTATATATTGTTACCCACTTTCTTTACTCAAGTTTTATAAATAAATTAAATAAATAGCTTTATAACTAAGGATTAGAATTTTTGAAAGTCTGTGTTTGGTATTCTTTACATACATAGTAAGTCTCTGTTAGTAAAGTAGCTGTTGTCTTCTTCTTCCAATCAGAACTCATGCCATTAGCCACAAAGAATAATCTCTAATTCGAGACTACTCTAAGCTACTAAGAATGTGTGTGACAACTTGAAGATCCACCCACTACACGCGATAGACTGGCAGTTTCATGGGTGCAAAAGCTATGTTGTTATCCCCATTCCATAAATGGTGGCTTTTAATGGGTGGAGAGCTGAACCATCTTGGGATACAGAGGATTCACAATCTAGGCTAGGGTCTAAAAGTTTACCACACCATAGTGGGTTACACCATGGTTCCTCTGCTTTGTGGCAGAAGTAGGAAGAAAGAGTGAGAGAAAGTTGTGGTGAAAGAGTACAGCAGGCTTCACCCCCCATCTCCCATCGGAGTTCTGTGGAGCTTAGATGTTTTTGCTCAATAAACACTCACAATGCCCAGTCTGGGAATCGAAATCGCATTCTTACGACCACGAGTCCGCTGCCCTAACCACTGGGCCATTGTACCTCCATAGTAGCTGTTGTTGCTTAGCACCTCAACTTACAAAGTACGTAGTAACATGTCTTGCGTGGGAATTGATTACGAGACAAATTCTATGCCTGGATGCTCTTCTTGTTGCCAACCTTCACCAGCTTTTTTGAAGCAAGAAAAAATTTTTATACCCCACAGAGCTCTGGAAGTGCACAGCAAACTGGTCACAATTTCAGCATTAACATTACTTCACTCAATGACAAACAAATATCAACATTCACACATTTCCAGCCATATACATGTGCATGTTTACATATACATACATACATTGACTTATGTATATGCATGCAGATATGTATGGAAGACACTTAGTGCTCAAATGATTCAAACTTGGACTCCGATGTCTTTACAGGGGATCAATTCCACAGGATAAAGAATGGCTATAAGAGGGATCATGTTGAGCAGATATGGAGACAATTATGCAGATAAACAAATTAGATATGTTAAACATAATAGTTTGTTTATCCACATGATTGCTTCCATATCTGCTCAACTTAATCCCTCTTATAGCCATTCTTTACCCAGTGGAATTGATCCCCACAAAGACATTGGAATCTAAGTTTGAATCATTCAAGCGCTACTAAGTGTCTTCTATACTGAGACTCTCTGGATCTCATCTGTTGAATATATAGAGATATGTATGTATGTATGTATGTATGTATGTGTGCATATATGATGGACTAATACAAGTTTTATTTACTGAATTCAGACAGGGTATTGGTTTGCTCAGGGTGATAGTAAAAGATGCTTACCCAAGGTGCTGTACAGTAAAACTGAATCTGATATCACATGGTTGCAAAGTGAACATCTTAATCATATACCTTCATAATAGGCTTTTCTCAAAGTTTCCATCTACCAAATTCACTCACAAGGCATTGGTGTGCTTAGAGCTATAGCAGAAGACACTTGCCCAAGATGCAACACAGTGGGACTGAACACAGGGTAGGCAATTAAGTGTGCCTGGGGCTACAGTTGAATATACTTTTCTGAGGTGCTGTGCAGTGGGGCTGAACCCTGATCTACATCATTGTGAAACAAACTTCATAACCATATAGCCGTACCTGTGCCTGACAGCAATATTTGAAACCTATTCCCAAATAAGGTATTTTTGTAAGCCAATAGAGAGCAACCACTTATATTTGGGTCAGGGAAACATTATAGCCAAGTCCTTATTTCTTTTGTATATCTAAATGCACTGTCTCTATAGTGTGATCCGATATAGAATGCTTTGTTTAATCTACACTTATATCAATGTTTGTGTTTGTCAATATATATATGTGTGTGTGTGTTGTGTGTGTGTGTGTGAAGGCATGTGGCTTAGTGGTTAGGGTATTCGGCTCACGATTGTAAAGTCGTGAGTTCGATTCCCGGTGACACATTGTGTCCTTGAGCAAGACACTTTATTTCACGTTGCTCCAGTCCACTCAGCTGGCAAAAATGAGTTGTACTGTATTTCAAAGGGCTGGCTTTGTCACATTCTGTGTCACACTGAATCTTCCTGAGAACTACGTTAGGAGTATGTGTGTCTGTGGATTGCTCAGTCACTTGCACGTTAATTTCATGAGCAGGCTGTTCCGTTGATCGTATCAGCTGGGACCCTCGTCGTCGTCGTAACCGACGGAGTATTCCTATCCTGTTCCTATATATATATATATATCTTCTAGCTGTTGGTGACTTATCTTATTGTTTTTATGGTCCCTCTTTATGATATTGTTGTTTATCCATAGACCAGCTCTTATTGAGCAGATCTATGACCAAAAACATTCCAACTATATCCAGCAGATTTTTTTTTTTTTTCATGACATAGTGTAACTAGAATAATATTATGTAGTTTTCGTTCCTTTTTAAAAATGTTAGAATGTGATTTGAAGAAAATTTGGTTGTTATTTCTAGCAAGCCAAATGACAATCTAGAAGTTGCCCTTGACTTTTTACTCATTGGTAGATTTAGAAGAGGCAGTAAAATTATATGGTTTGTTATAGTTTAGACTTAACTCCATCCTAATCAAATAGTCCAGTACTCAAAATCTTTCCAGCTGTGCCCACCCTGTATTTTTTTGTATATCTAAGACTACAATATTTAATTTATTCTGCCATTCTTTTTTTAGAATGATAATATTTGATATGAAAGAATTTGGTTACTACTTATAACAGGCAAATTGTTTGTTTCCAGCTTCAGTTCCCCTGTGTGGCATCTTGGGCAAGTGTCTTCTACTATAGACATTCATATGCCTATATATATATATATATATATATATTTATTTTGTAGAAGGAGCTTCTACAGAACTAGGACTGTTTCATTCAAAGGAAATCATCAGGAAGCTTCCTGATGATTTCTTTTGAATGAAACAGTCCTAGTTCTGTAGAAGCTCCTTCTACAAAATAAATTAATTTACTCTATGTATTGAGTACCTTATTTACTGTGGTTAACCCCGACTCAACCCGGGACCTACATATATATATATAATATGTATACACACGTACATACAAGATGTTTTGTTTATCAGATTTTTTTTGTTTGTTATTGAACATATAGGAAACAGTACTTTATGCAAAACTTTAAATATACTTCGATCTTATAGAAAATTTCTAATTAATTATAAGAAACCTCCAGGCATTTTGGGCAGTATTTTAGATTTCAGAGTACAGGAAATGAAAGAGAAGCTGATAACATCAGCACTGGAATAAGATTAAAATGACTGACATAATAGTGTCAGTTCTGGATAAAAGTGTTTAAAAAAAATGATTTGGATAAGTTTTCCTAACAAAGAAAATGTTTTCAGGTCACCTGGGCACTCATAAATGAAGGGATTTGTAATTAATGTCTTGTTTGGAAAGTTAAAAGCTTTGATGTTCTCAGGCTGTTAATAACTTTATGGATTTATGTATAACTTTTTAGGACTAAATATCATTCGTATATGTGAAGAGAACACTTGCAAATCTTACAATCTAAAAGCTAGTATGTTTTCTGGAAAATAATAACAAAAGAAGTTATTGTTGGTTTAGCCCTATGTTAGCCTTAGTCAAGTAGATGCTCCATTCATGGCCATCCTGCCTTTTTATTTATTTCCCTTAGCTATGAGTTTAAGTAATTCATTTAACAACATGGCTTTGGGTTTGATTACACAGCACATCTCTTCATAAGCCAGTGTCTTTTATTTTCATCTGAGGTTGAGCAATGCCTTGTGAGTGAAATTTTGTAAGCAGAAGGTGGTGAGTTGGCAGAAATGTTAGCACACCTGGCGAAATGCTTAGCAGTATTTCGTCTGCCATTACGTTCTGAGTTCAAATTCTGCCAAGGTTGACTTTGCCTTTCATCCATTCCTTTGAGAAAAATTAAGTACCAGTTATGCACTGGGGTCGATGTAATCGACTTAATCCCTTTGTCTGTCCTTGTTTGTCCCCTCTATGTTTAGCCCCTTGTGGGCAATAAAGAAATAAGAAACTGTACTGAAGCCCATCATGTGTGCATGTATATTTGTATATATGTATGGTAAAAGGCAAAGTTGATTTTATATACATGAATGCAATGTCAGAATTGCTTTCATGCTTTCTGGATTTATGAAAAAAATGGTAACAATACAATGTTGTGGTTTGTTGTAACAGTGAGAACACTGAACTGGGTACCTTGCAGTATGTATTCTGTGTTCTGGTTATTGATGTTCTGAGTTAACATCCTGCCTTGTCTGTTGTGTATGTGTCTGTCTATGAGACTGTACATGTGAGTTGATGATTTGAAGGAGATTTGGCTGCTATTTCTGGCAGGTTATATAACTGTGTAGAGGAACCCTTATTAGTTTCAGTTGCAGATGTTTGATGATATATGATAAAACTGTTAAACCTGAACTGTATTTGTTTAATGATTTAAAGTCAATGCTTGATTAATATTGTTCAAAAGGCCTTAATTAAATATTTTATTTTTATTTTTCAGATCAGATATAAACTTGATTTCTTCTAACAAATTGTTCCTGATGCTTTAGCAAACAAATTCCTTAATGCATCAATATTTCCCAATATTAATGTTATTTCTTCAATATCAAATTTTTCATAAAGTTGCAAGAAAGTTTGGCACAGAAATTCAATTTGATGACACTTTAACTTGATATTATACCTGAATGAAATGATGGCTTTATGTGGAAGAGATAGAAAATGAAGCTTGGTGTATTCTAACTTATGGTTTACTTCTTTTGTTACAAGAATAAAAACTGCCAAGAATTAATCAATTCAATAAATTTATAGGACTGTCTCGTAAAACCACTTGTATATCCAAACACTATTTCTTTTGAGAAAAACAACACAGAATCGATTAGCTACCAATTTGCTATTGAAAGGCTGGGAAGAAAACACGTCTTTTGTACCAAGAATAGCAATCATTTGAATGAATGGGTTGCAGCAATTAAAAAAGAACATATGGATTCAAATACATCAAGAAATTCATGGGTGTCTGATTCTTTTCTGACAGGAGAAAAGCGGTCCATGTCGAGCAATGATTTATTCACTATTCAGTATTCATTGAGACCATCTTTGATTGACTCAAGTAATTCTTGTTACTATATTCCTTCCTTTGATGAAAATCATTTAACAAAAAATGCATTTAGACATAGTACTGGACTACCTAATATTTATGAAGGTTTTGATGGTAATGACCTGAAGCCAAAATCTACCTTGACTCAGTCAGCTTCTTTATTATCTTCTTTTTCTGATTCAACTGAGTGTTCACCAGAAAAAGCAACTAAAATTAATTTAAATAACAAAACAAAAAAGCCAATAAGATTCAGTTTGCGTAGGGTTTTTAGTTGGAAGAAATTGGATAAGGAGAGCTCTGATATGGAAATAACATTATCAGATATTCAGAATATTCACCTGGCAAATCACCTCCAGTGTAAACTGTATCACAAATGGAATAAAATGTGGTGTGTAGTAGCTGAAGGGAACTTTTATTGCTTCAAATCAAATAAGCAGAATGAAAAAATTCAGTTCTTTTTACATCTTGCTGATTCACAGTTTAAATATTCTTCTCTTTCACTCAATGGTCGTACAGATTCTCAGAAAACATTCCTCATTGAAATAAGCTCACAAAACAAATTTATTTTGTTGAATGCTTCTTCATCAAGTGACCAAGTCTGTTGGATTAACGCATTGACCAAAGAGAAAGTTTCTGCTTTAAAGACTTCAGATCCACAGAGGATTCCATGCTGTGGTAATAATGTTTGCTCATTGTGTTCACATTTCTCCTGTTCTGATGTACATATCTCAGTAACTCCTTCAACTGAACTCTCAGATATTCCAGCATCACCAGAGAAATCTGATTACCATTCAATATCATCCTTTAATGATGAAAAGGATCATGGTTATACAACTGCTTCAGATGATTATGATAACCAAAGTTCAGTTGGTTCTCAAAATGGAATTGGTGAATCTTACACCCCACCATCACTTCGAGTCTTGGCTCAGGAAGTTGCTTTAAAGTTGCCTGAAAGTGATACTTTCTCATTTGAAGATAACTTCAGCAAAACCATTCTTGAAAGAAACAATAACAACTGGAATACTGATTCCCAAATGGTAAGTTATTGAATTTTTACTTTCGTAATCTCTTTTTCAGGTTCCAGTGTTTCAGCAAAATGATGTTTGTTAATACTTTCTTGGTTCTAATGATATATCAATTAAATTTTCAATTTTTTTTCTTCCGGTGATTTTTTTTTTTTTAATGAAAAGAAGCTGAAGGAGCACATTTATCAGAATTCTGTTAATTAGCAAAATATACCATTGCAATATGAATTAATTTAAGAGTCTATTTGCTTCTTGTACATCCACCCATAATGGGACCAAAACAAAACAAAAAAATTGAGGGAACTTCTAGAAATACACTTCACAGTGATAACAGCATTTAACAATAGGGTGTATTCATTCAACACTAGAATGCTGATAATGTCTTGCTTTTTAAAAAAAATTTTTCTTATAATTTTTTTCCTCTATTTCTAAAGAATCTTCTTATATCTAAAAGGTTCCCTATGTTGGTTTTTGCATTCTCTGTAAAGGTACCTTTAATCATATTATTTGCACCTGTTAAGGTCTCTTTCTTTTCCTTTTCCATATTATATGGAAGGTAGTGCCCTAGCATGGCCTTAGTTATGGTGGCTAAAACACACTAGAAAATTAAAGAGCACGCAAAAAAGGGGACAAGTTTGTAGAAATCAATTTAGAGATTCCTTCTACTCTACCCCACTCTCTCACTCTTTTGTGAGGTAGCTTTACAGTACAAATTCATTAGATTGTTATTTCATCATCGTCATCATCAACAGCATTACTACTATCATCACTTTACATTTTCTGACATTGCACCACATGCAAAATGTATATGAGTTCAGAGTACCTAACAGGTGTGCTATGATTTGTGTTCAGTAAAGCATATGTAAGTGGAGAATGAACCTTTGTATGCTGAGAAGGGAAAATGAAAAAAATTAAAAAATAAATAAATAAATAAAATCAGATGATGAGAGAAAGATGTTAACAGGTGTTGACCTACCTTAGTTCTTTAAAATACTTATGAGTACCTTTAGACTTAAGTTGATACTAAATTTACTTTTTCCGATGTAAAGACGTTGAATCAAACACCAACTTATTTATCATTAATTTTTAAAATCTATTTTTGCTTGTTTATGCTTTTCTATTAAAATTTTTGGGATATCTATATCTGTTTCATGATATATTATTGGTTTCAATTTTCAGGAATAAATAGACAAAACAAAAAAAACCTCTCTACACTTTATGGTGCTCAATTAATAGACTAATTAATTTATGTGAGCATAATAATTTCACTTGAAACCTTAAGGATTTTATGTCTCTGGTATAGTAGGTATAGTAGGAAATATCTTATTTTTATGATGTTTTCAACATGGAACTACAAGTCTTACATTGTACTTCATATATTTAATTAGTAACAAATATGAAACTAATGTAAATGACTTCTAGCTAGACTTATGGCTTTATTGTGTCTGATTCATTACTAATAAATGATTTTAACCTACTGGTTAATGTGTTCAGCTCTTGATCATAAGGTTGTGGCTTCCATTCATGAATTGGGCAATATGCCATGTCCTTGAGCAAGAGACTTCACATTGCTATAGTCTATTCATCTGCAAAGAGTTATGGCTGTTACGTGGTCCTAAGTTCAAGACTTGTGGTGCTCAACTTTACTTTGCTTTCCACTGGGAGTTGATTAAAAAAATGCTGGTGATACACTAGGGCCAGATTAATTAGATTTTTCCCATTTCTAATACATTGTTTTACCTGAATCAAAGTAGAACATTGTGTCTCAGTTACAAAGACATTATTATAATATTCGTTCTTGTCTTTATTTATTGTGTACCACATTCAGTTTTATATTTAGAATAGAAACCTTTAATTTCCTCATGAGGGTTGAACTTTTACTTGTTTAACCAGTATCTTAATGTTTATCATTACTCTCTTTAGAACTAGCAATGTCTTGCAAAAATATATTCTTCACTATTAAAAACTATCAAGTAAACAAATATTTCCATTGAGTAATTTCTGATTCTGAGACGTGAATATAAAAAAAAAGTAAAATAAAATAAACGACTAAAAAAAAAAAATCAAAAACAAAACAGGATTGACTGGTGAAATAATCATTTATTTATTTATTTATTATTTTTTATTCATATTGTATTTGAGAACTTACGTATTGACCCATTCTCTGTTGACTTTAGGAATGGAAAATCAAATATTAGTTTGCTCCTAAGTATTGCTGTGCATAATAATTTGACCTTTTTAAATCCTGAAGGATTTGCTTTGACTAAGAAACCATATTGTTATATTTCTTAGCATATGTTAATGTCATTTTTTTCACTCCTGTTATGACGTGTAATGATTGTGAATAGGTTTAAAGCACTATTCTATTTTATCACATTTCAGTAAACAAATTTATTGTTAGTCTTGAATTTGGTGTGGTGTTTTTTTTTTTCAATACACGAGGCAAGCGTATTGTGCTGAGAAGCTTACTGAAAGTGTGTATAACAAGAGCTTATGTCCATTCAATGTTGGTGTATGTTTGCTAAATCTTAAGAATTAAGTATTAAGAAAAAAGAAAACTGAATGACCTCTCTAAGGTCATGTCATATGAATAATAATTGGAAGCAAGATGAAATATTTTACTAAAAAATACTTTTATGTACTTGTGACAGGATTTTGAACAGTAAGTTAAATGTCACTATCCTAGTTGTCCAGTGACAGTACTCGGGCTTAATCCTTTCGTTACTGTATTTATTTTGAGATGCTCTGTGTTTCTTTCAATAAATTTTAAATATAACAAAAAAATTTAATAAAATAACTTAGTTATCATTCACCTAGTGTAAGGAACATTAATTGTGACTAAGGTTTGGTGGAAGATTTTAATTCAGAACTTTTGGAAACAAGACATTTGTACTACAGAGCCAAAGGTGGTTTCAGGTGGGTTGGTATTGAAAGGGTTAAAGGGTCCGTAGATAAAGGAAAAGAGACTATTCATAAACACTGTAACTTAATGTTAACTTTAGAAAGCATAATACAGTGTATGGGCTAAGAATTTTTAAACATCTTGGTCTAACCAAGAGAGTTTGAGATTTAATAGTTAAAAATAACGAGCACAATTTTGTTACTTTCATTATTAATTTTATTATTAAATTTGGTGGTGAGCTGGCAGAATCGTTAGCACACCGGGCAAAATGCTTAGCGGCATTTCGTCCGTGCTTATATTCTGAATTTAAATTTCACAGTGGTTGACTTTGCCTTTCATCCTTTTGGGGTTGATAAAATAAGTACCAGTCAAGCACAGGGGTTGATGTAATTGACTAACCCCTCTCCACGCAAAAAGTTCTGGTCTTGTACCTATGATAGAAAAGATTATTAATTGTGGCTTGAGGAAGCAAGCTCGAAGATTTGTTAGAATGCCATGAAGATTCTTATCAAGCAATAGCAATTCTTCATTTTGGCTTTACATTCTGAGTTTAAATTCTGCTGAAGTTGACTTTGCCTTTCATTCACTCATGGTTGATGAAATAAGTACCAGCTAAGTACTGGGATGATGTAATTAGCCATCCCAGTCCCACAAAATTTCAGGCCTTATGCATATAGTAGGAAGGATTATTATTATTATGGATATGTCACAGAACCTCCCAAAACTGTGGCTGTGTGGTAAGAAGCTTGCTTCCCAACCACATGGCTCCAGGTTCAGTCCATTGCATTGCACCTTTGGCAAGTATCTTCTACTATAGCCTTGGGCTGACCAAAGCCTTATGAGTGGTTTTGGTAGAGAGAAGCTGAAAGAAACCGATAATGTGTGTGTGTGTGTGTGTGTGTGTGTGTGAAGGTGCATGACCTAGTGGTTAGACTATTCCACTCATAATCACTAGATCATGGGTTAGATTCTCTGACTAGGCAATGCAATGTGTTCTTGAGTAAAATACTTCATTTCATTTTGCTCCAGTTTCTCTTTCAATCAAGAGGGAATGTTGGTCTGCTTGCTTAGCCAGCGGGGTGGTATCATTTGATGGCTAAAACAATGCAAAAGCGCATTGTGACCAGTGATATGTAATAACATAGCCTGATCATTCATGTGATGTGTGTGTGTTTGTGTATGTCTTTATAACTTAGCAGTTTGGCAAAAGAAAGTGATAGAATAAGTACCAGATTTATAATAAATAAGTACCACACTAAAGCAAAATTTGAAATATATAAGTATCACATTTAGAATAAATAAGTATTAGATACCTTAACCAGAACATTGTGATGATGATGATGATTTAAATTAGATAAGTACAATTTGTTTAATTAATCCCCTTGAAGATGCTGCCCCAGCATAGCCACAATCCAGTGACTGAAACAACTAAAAATTAAAAGGTAATGATAATTTTTGCCGAAGGCAAGAAAGATAACTCTGAAATTCCAATTGGATATGTTGTTGTAGCTTTGTGGCAATGTTTAACAGGTCTACAGGGAGAAATACACTCTTAGTAAACAGGTAAGTTGTTGCTGAATTACTTGGAAAGAAGAAAATCATTTGTTAAATGGATTACTTAATTTTATAATTTCATAACTGAAAAACAGGTATGATTGCACCAATTATCAATCACTTTAGCTTCCAGTGCCATGAAGATTCTTATCAAGCAATTGCTATTTTTCATTTTGTCTTTTATTTTCACTCATTTTTTCACTCATAGAGAAACTACTTTCTAGAATGTCAGTTCATTAATAAATTTAATTCAGGTGAGAAGTTTCTCTGAAGCTAATATAACTCCATTTATCAATGTGCAAATGGTGAATAATGACTGTTGGTGTCCTTTAGCACTAATTGTATTCTACCATAGCATGAAGTGTTGAGACCTTTGAAAGCTTTGATCCCTAACTACAAGGCTTGTTTGTCATTTATCTTAGCGACCTGCAGTTTGATATATTATTTCACATTCTTCTTTGATAAGAAACTTCAGGCCAGCTGTGTGGTGGTCCCAATTTCATACCCCACTTCCCCACTGCCCCATCCAGCCTTCCAGAAACATATTATGTTACAGCCTTAAGTAGATAAAATTTTAGCATTTGAGGAGTGCCTGCTCTCCTTACAGATCATCCCAGACAACACCCACTGTCACTTCAATTCTCTTACTCCTTTCTCATTCCCATCACAAAGCAGTTTGTTTTGTGAATGTTTACTAGTAGAGACCTGAATACAGTGGACTGGCTGGATCATTAGTATAGATAAAGTGATTTATGATATTTAGTTATTTTCCTTCCTGTGTTTTGAGTTCAGATTCCACCAGGATTAACTTTGCTTTTAATCCTTCCAGGGATAAAATAAAATACCAATCAGGCAATTTAATTAACTGTACTCTTTTCCCCAAATTTGTAACTTTGTGTCTCTTTGCTGGAAATTAATATTACTATAAATCAGTTTCAATGAAATCTCCTTGCTTCACTTATCAAATCTTTTCCCAAAGGTATCTAAAAGTGTTACTGTTTACATATTGTTATCAACTTCTCCACAGATTACAACATTTATTTAAATGCTAATTTTCATTATTACTTTTTCCCCTTATATCTTTGCCAGTAGATTATTTTGAATATATAGTCCTTCAGCTGTGCTGGTATCTAGACCTTTTGATACTCAAATTATCCTCTAGTTTCATAATAAAAAAAAACCCCACTTAACTTTAAAGTTTTCTATAGGCTGCAGTTAAGACACTGACTTTGCTACCATGTGGCTTTAGGTTCAGTCTCATTACACAACACTTTGAGCAAGTATCATCTACTAGATCCCTAGACTGATCAGTGCCTTGAGAGTAAATTTGGTACATGGAAACTGTGTGGAAGCCCATCAGATGAGTCTCTTTATCTTTGTGTTTGTTTGACAACTGGTATTGGTTTGTTTATATGCCTGTAACTTGGTGATTCAACAAAGAGAGTAATAGAATAAATACCAGACTAAAATTATAAACACTGGAATCTATTTGCTCATTTGATCCCTTCAAGGTTGTGCCCCAGCATGGCCACAGTCAAATGACTGAAACAAGTAAAAGATGAGGGATATTAAAATTCAGACCGTCCATCATAATTTTATGTAAGACCCTTCTATGTTCCACCTTCTAAATTCCAGATTATTTAAAAAATACATGTACAATAATTTGAACACACATACTATAATTTTATTAGATTGACTCTCTATGCTGGCATGACCTGGAGTCAATTTAAGGTCAGTTACTGCTCTCCTAGATAGATTAGAGGACCATGTCTGTCTTGTATGCCTATGTTCTAAGGTTGGATGTTCTTCTTGATACCAACCAAATATCAGAGTGTACTTGGTACATTTCATCATGGTATCAGGAAAGGTTGTCCTGTCCTTGGCAAGACTGAGATTCTCCCAGACTTTAATATAGGCACTTAAGGGCCATATTGCTGACACTAGCTACAAAAATAGTTGCAGATATATTCCTTTGTAATCCAATGTCCTTTATTCATGAAACCACTCAACAAGTGAATAAGATCATACATAATACATGGAGTACTAAAAAGGACATTAACCATTTATTTCATTATCCTGATTATGCTCACTGGGAAACATGTGCCAAAAATATATGAATTTCAGGATTCATAAATTTCATTGTACATGTTTATTATTCAATCCAAACTACTTTAGAATTCTCTAGGAAGTTGAAAACATCAAAGAAATTTAATTAGTGCAATCCAAAACCACTGAGTTGGTGCAACTTGAATGGTCCCCATGAAGGCAAATTTGTCTCAAAAATCAATGACAGCAAATTAAGGTTTCAGAGAGTAGAATTGGTTTGTATATCTTGCAAGATATT
This sequence comes from Octopus sinensis, assembly GCF_006345805.1. Lineage (NCBI taxonomy): Eukaryota > Metazoa > Mollusca > Cephalopoda > Octopoda > Octopodidae > Octopus > Octopus sinensis. The sequence continues at coordinate 42,967,511 of NC_043002.1, read as the reverse complement.
CTCTACTTTTGATGGTACAATAAACACTCTGCTGACAGAGTAGGTATAATCAGTTGAAAATCCCAGCCAATATATGTGTGTATATGTGTTGTGTGCATATATGTGTATGTGCGTACGTGTGTGTGTGTGTGTGTGTGTATATATATATATATGTGTGTGTGTGCGTGTGTATATATGCATCTGTATTTATGTATGAGTGTATGTGCCATATATGTGTGTGTTTGTGTGAGCACACACACACACACATTTATATGCATGTGTGTCTTTATATTTGAGTCTGATCTCAACCAACATTTGACAAGTGTTGTTGGCTTGTTTATATCCTGTAACTTGGCAGTTCAGTAAAAGGTAACTGATAAAATAAGTACCAGGCTTAGAAAGAAAAAAAAAGTTCTGGGATTGATTTGTTCAACTAAAACCTTCAAGGCAGTGCCCCAGCATGGCTGCAGTCTAATGACTGAAACAGGTAAAAGATAAAAGATATGTACATGTATGTCTGTGTTATTATTGACATTGAGAGATATTTATTTATCAGAGAGACACTTTTTTTTTTTGTTAAGGAGCTGCAAATACATATCTGCTTACTTAAACATTTCACTTTCTCAACCAATTGTTGAATTTTCATAAAAATCCCCTCTGACTGTCCGATGAAGCTGACAATTATGGTTTTGTGTTAACAATACTGTGAATCAGACATAAATAGGTTTGTATTAAAGATCATCTGTTGAAGGCAGATAACTGCCATTGTTGTAGCAGGTTTGTTTAGAGTAAATAGTCCATTGCATATGCAAGTGAAGTGTGCGTATGGTCCATATCTGTCTGTGTGCGAGTATGTACACACATACATACATACATACATATTATATATGTCATGTTTTGTGTGTTGGTAGCTGAAGCTATTCATTTGTTTGCCCTTTGCTGTTCAACTAAATCCTTGCTTCTAAGATAAACAAGAACAAGCAGTGATAACAATGATGATGATATACGAAGGCCTATAGTGTGCATTTCAAAGTCTCACTGCCTACATTAACTGTTCTATGAAACGTACTTATTTCTGTACCGTTGTTCTCAGATGTTTCTTGGATTGTATTTAAAGGCTGTTCATTCTATCTAAAGAGGTATGGCTACAAAAGTTATCTTGCTCTTTCATTATTTATATAACTGTCCATCTATTTATTTTAAAATATCTAGTTATCTCTTGCTTGGCATTCCATTTGCACGCATGCACATGCACACACACACACACCTTCAGTTGTTTTGATTTAGTTGCATATCTTTTGGATCTGAATTTGCATATTTCTGCTAGCAATCTTAAAATATCAATTCCAATACTTTTATTGGAATAAATATTATACTACATACAATGTCATTAAAACCACATCATCATCATCAGTAGTTTCATGTTAGTTTTATTCATGCTTGCATGGGTCAAGCAAAATCCAGTGAAGCAGATTTTCTATTTCATGTTTGCATTGGTCAAGCAAAATCCAGCAAAGTAGATTTCCTATGGTCAGATGCCCTTCTTGTCACTAGCCCTCGCTTATTTTCAAGCAAGGTAATATTCCCCCATGTCTGCATTTGTTTTCACAGAGGATCAGAAATGAATGTCACCACTTGTATGATAGCTACACATAAAAATCTCTCTTCCAATGTTAAGACAAGGGAGCAAACACACACACACACACACACGATGGGTTTCTTTCAGTTTCCATCTACCAGATCCTCTCACAAAGTTTTGGTTGGCCAGTGGCTATAGTCAGTCAGACATTTTCCCTAGGTGTCACAGAATGGGATTGAACTTGGAACCAGGTGGTTCAGAAATGAACTTTTTAACCATACAACCATGCCTGTGCTGGGCTTCTTTCAGTTTCCATTTACCAAATTCACTAACAAAGCTTCAGTTGACTTGGTTCTGTAGTCAGTCAAAGACCTTTTTCCTAGGTGCCACAGAATGGGACTGAACTCAAAACCAGCTGGTTTAGAAGTAAACTTTTAACCATGCAATCATGCTTGTCTCAGAAGCATGCATATATGGCAGCTATTTTAACCTTTAGCATTCACATGATTCTATCAAAAGTGATGCTTTTATTCACATTGGTTTGAATTAATCCTGCATTATCTTGTAGCTTTGAGATTTTGATGAGTTAACTTTTTATCTTTTATCTTTAATTTGTTTCAGCCATCAGACTGTGGCCATGCTGGGGCACAGCCTCAAACAATTTTTTTAATCGAATGAATTGAACCCAGTACTTATTTTTTGTTAAGCCTGGTACTTATTCTATTGATCTCTTTTGCTGCACTGCTAAGTGTTTTAAAAACTTTCGTACAGCTGTTTTAATTATGGAGGGACCATCTGTTCATGCTTGTTGTTTTCCTTGGTTTGTCCAGGTAAATGTTTAATGGTACAAGTAATTCGATGGACTGAGAACAGAAACAAAATATTTATTCACTACTAGCAGTATCGCCCGGCGTTGCTCAGGTTTGTAAGGGAAATAACTATAAAGCATTTTTAGAGAGTTATAGCCAAAAAATAGCAAAAAAATGGAAAAAAAATGATGGTAAATTTTTTTTTGAGAGTAAAAAAAGGTTGAGTTGCGTCCCCTAGACAGTCTGTGGTTTGTTTTTTTTTATTCTCGACCCCATGTCGAATTTATCGATTTTTTTCAGAACTGGGGGAACTTTTCAAAATTTTCGCTGCGTTAGTTTTGAATTATGACATTGGGCTATGTGTGTGCCAAGTTTCATCAGAATCGGTTGAAAGCCGTGGTCAGGGTGAGGGTACGAGAAAACAGACACACAGAAACACGCACAGACAAACTGCCGTTTATATAGAGAGAGATTACCGGTTTTAAAACTTGCTTACATAGATATAAGAAAAAGAAAAGAAGTAGGTTACACACACAAATATACATACATATACACATTTAAACAAGAGTATGTGTGTATATACATACATACATAAAGGTAAACATGCTTTCTTGGGCACATGATGTAGTGAACATAAAAATGATGGCAAATGATAAATCACAAATGGACTAAGAGAAAAATTAGGCGGTATCAGATGCAATGCTCAAGAATAGAGACTGTGTTTGGTATGGTATGGTATGGTTTGAGTTTGCGGAATGACAGTTAGTTAAAGAAATGCCTGGTGATCTAAGTGGATGGAACTTTCAGAAGAAAAAGAACTAGGAGGATGTGGGAAGTGCTAATAAGCAGGGCTCAGGACTTCGTGAAGGCAATGACAAGAGACCACAAGTTATGATGCTGTGCTAGAGAAGAATCTGTCCAACCCATATGAATGTGGAAAAATAAGTAAAAATTATAATGATGGTAGATCAGACACAAGTACATTGTAAAAAATAAAAAAAAAAAAAAAAAAAAAAAACATGATGATAGATACACACATATACAGACACATTCTAAGAATTCACTTCTAGCTTTCTGTCTACTTGTCATTTGATGAAAATTAATTGGTAGAAACATTGTCATTCATACAAATAATTTATATATATATATATATATATAATATATATATATATATATATATATATATAACATTCACACTAATTGCATATATTCATAAAAATCTCCTTTTTAAGCAATAAGGCTTAAAATATAGAATGAAAATAATTTCATATTAATGATTCTGAGATATTTGATATTTTCATCATCATCATCATCATCGTTTAACGTCCACTTTCCATGCTAGCATAGGTTGGACGATTTTAACTGAGGGCTGGCGCACCCAATGGCTGCACCAGGCTCGAATCCTGATTTGGCAGAGTTTCTACAGCTGGATGCCCTTCCTAACGCCGACCATTGTACTATTTCAAAATGGCACAAATTTAAAAACTTAAGAACTTAAGAATTGGATTACAGACCCAATTTGTCATTTTTATATTTACTGTTCATTTGATGTGACAACTGCAACAAATGGCAAAAAAAAAAAGAAAAAAGAAAAAAGACATTTCATACATGAAAAATCAAACTGACTGACTTGTACAGGTATTCTAGTATTTTGCACAGGAGTTTTCATTTAAAAGAACAAATTCAACACATATGCCTAAAATGTTAAAATTTCCTTCTCACAACATACTTGATGAGTTGATGAGTGAGCATATATATATGGTTGCCCATACTGCATGAAATAGCAGTCAAATCCCCTTTATATCACAACCTAAAATTTTCCATAAAGAGAACGGCAAAAAATAGGATGATTACAGCTGGAATACCCATGGATGCAGTTATGGAGTTAAGAAGTTTGCTTCATTTGCAACTAAATGCTTTTAGATCTGATCCCACTAGTTAAACCCTTGAACAAGTACCTTCTACTCTTTAGCCTTAGATTGACCCAATGCCTCGTGGGTTGAATTTGGTAGATGAAAACTAAATGGAAGTCCTTTGGAGGGACTGTTCCTGTTTGTGACTTTATCAATTACCTGGTTTAGCAGCACCACCTGGTCTTTCTGTGATTTTATTGGAGTATATCTGCTCTGATGCAGTGAGGGCATGTGACCCAGTGTTTAGGATGTTGCATTCACAATCAAGAAATCACAGGTTTTGATATTCTTAGACTGGGTTGTATGTTGTGTTTTGGAGCAAAACACTTCAGTTCATGTTGCTCTGTGGTCACTTCAACATCTGATGTGTGGCACACCATGTACCTATACAGGCAGTGTCAGTTTGATGGAGGTAGAGCCAATGTGCTACACAAACACTTGATCACTATTTTCAAGTATTATCTACACAGGTTGTTTAGTAAGAAATTGCAGAACCCGTATTTGTTGCCTATGACAGGAGAGTCCACGACTCTGTTGTAAACATTTACTCTAGATTGTCTGTCTGAGGATGGTTTTCTCTTGTTTTTCTCGCCAGTCATGGAATCCTTTGAATGATCCTTGGGTGCTGCCAGTTTTCTTGTGCCCAAGCCATTTAAAAAAACAAATTTCAGCATTCATGATGATAATGATAAAAAGAATAAATTTTAAAATTTTCTGGCCAACCAGTTGTTTGCAACTTAATGTTTGAAAGTAGTATGATACATACCAACCAGTCTGTTTAAATGTAGCAATGACTAATTTGAATTCAAAGGCAGAGATATATCTTGCTCCATAATCAATGGACTGTAAATTATTACCTTAACTGTGACAAACTCTTTAAGTTATTTGAAAGAAAAAAAACATGTTCGTTAATGGAAAGAGATTGGCAAATATTGAAAAACCCAGGGGTTGTCAAAAATTAATTGGTCAAAAGGGAGAAAGAAATACAGAGACCTTACCTGTGGATCTAGGCGGGATGAGCGATCAGTCAAGAAAAAAGCACATCCTTGCACGCTCCCGGCTCTCATCGAACTGCCCCACATGCTTTTTGCCCACGCATGCCCCCGTGGCTCTTCCACCAGCCCCTGCAATCTTCACTTCCATTTACCTCATCTGCAATCCTCTCTGCCAACACCAGATAGCTCATCATAACCCATAGCACCACAAACAGCACAACGTATTTACCCGTGCTGATCACAACCGTGTCCATGGATTCCCAAAAGATTATCAAGTTATTCTTCACTGAAGTTGACCCTTCCAACTCTTTGACCTGTTACAAAGAATGACACGAGATGGTCCAGCACTGCCAAAATGGTTGCGGACAATCACCAACTAATGGACTTTATTCCAACTGCCAGAGAAAGTCCACAGCTATCTCAACTCCACTCACATCTAAAAAAGCTTAACTCAGTCACATCAGCTCTTCAGTGAGAAGATATCACCCTGGCTGATGTTCAATGCCTCTTCGACAAAACGATCCAGTTATACCCCTCCATGCAGAAATATCTCAGTGCCAACACATAAATCATCCAATTCCCTTTGTTTGAGAAGTCTGTGGTAAAAATACAAAATCAAAAAGCCAGTGAGCTGACTGCAGATGAAAAGGAATCTGTTGTAAGCTTAAAGCTGCCCAGTACACCAGAACAAGAAACGGTTGAATCAGACAACTTCACTTGCAATGTCCTCAAAAAGCATCAAAGCGAGATGGGTGTCAGCCAACCACGTTATATTAATACAGCATTCATTTTGCCAATGACTAACTTGGTTGAAAAGTTCTTCAGTGGAGCAGTGAATGCATTCGATGATACAAGACATCAATTATCACCCGTATATCTGTAGATGCAACTGTTTTTAAGAGTAAATGACCATCTTTGGGATAATGAACTTGTTTTGCATATCGTTTCATCCAGTCCCCTCATGTAAATTGTTAAATGCATACTCATTGTAATTGCTAATAGTATGAAACCATCTGTTTACCATTCATACATTTTTTCTGTCTTGATTGGGGTGGTATGGGCCCTAAGGGGCATGTTGTAGGCATGTTTTTCCATCCTAGGTCATATCACACATTGGTGGTCGATTTTGTTATTCTGGCAGGCAGTATAAGAATTTCTAGAAAATTGTGGGTGATCCAAACATCTTTTGGACAGCAAAGAAATAGATCAATCAAAATTGAGAAAGTAAAGCTTTCTTTAGAAATGTACTGTTATTTTTGCAAAAAATGACACTTTTGGATGCATAAAATTTTACAAGGGGGTTTTCTGGAGAGCATTACAATTTATTGCAATTAATTGCAATTATTTATTGCGACAAAAGAAAAATGCAATTAATCTATTGCAAAAAAATAAATAAAATGCAACAAAATAAATTTATTGCAAGCTCTCTAATGCATTTTTGACAATGCCTGGTAAAAAACCCATTATATATTTGAAACCATTTAATGTATATAGTTTAGAGAAGAATAATCAAAACATTTTTGTTAAAAGTGACTAAGCATAATACTTAGCAAGTAGTAAATTTTTGTATATGAGAAGGATAGTCAATTGAATTAACTTACAAGTATATTACTGCTATTTAGTTGATCAAGTTTGGAATGCTGAAATACAGGACAACAAGATTGATCTTAAAGAAATTTGAACTTGGGAAAATTATAAAAAAACAAGTCTATATATAAATATATAAATAATATTTACCATGCGAACTATGATGAAAAATATAAGAAAGATATAGTATATAATTTTTTTGTGCAGGGGTTCCTTGAGACATGTAATTTATTTTAAGGGTTATGCAAGGGTAAAAAGGTTGAGAAACACTGACCTGACTAGAGAATTGGATTGGCGGAATTGATAGAGCAAGAGACAAACTGCTTTGCAGCATTTAACTCCAGCCCTTTACATTCTAAATTCAAATCTCAGTGAACTCAATTTTGCCTTTCATCTCTCCAGAGATGGAAAATAAAGTACCAGTCAAGTTCTTGGGTTCATTTTCATTAACTAACCTTCTCTTCACCATATATGTGACCTTGTGTCCAATGTTAGAAATCACAATGAATAAACAAACCTAAATCTGTTGCTTCTTTTTATGTAAGAAAGTTTTTTTTTTACTGCTTTCTATAATCATACAGCCTTTCATATGCTCCAAGAACCTGCTGACCTCTACTTTAACACAACAAAAACTCTCTGTTTAATGTTTCTTTTGAAAGGAGATGTCACATGTTATAAAAGCTGAGACCTTAGTAACATTGGTTACATAATTAAAAAAAATAAATTAAGAAAAGCCAACTTGTTTTTTGGGGGTTATTGAAGAAATGCAATTATTTGTGAAGAACATGATGTGTTTCCTGTTGAGGTTCTAGAAACACAGATCCTTGATGTCTTGCTTTTTCATGGGCTGTGTGACATGCATAAAATATTTTTGAAGAATGGCGTGAGATTAACTCAGTTATTTAGCTAAATATCGTGTGTGAGAGAGAGAGAGAGAGAGAAAATTTGTATCGTTTTGAAGTTATTTATAAAAGAGTATTTGCTATATTGAATGATAACAACTTTTAAACAAAGAAAGAAAAATGCTTGTGTTGAAAGCAATCTAATGTATTAAAAATTTTCAATTATTGTGCATGTGTGTGTGTGTGTGTGGGGGGGTGTAATCATCATCATTTAACATCCATTTCCCTTGCTCACATGAGTTGCATGGTTTGACAGGATTTGGTGAGTTCCACTGTCAGCTTTGACATGGTTTCTATGGCTGGATGCCCTTCCTAAACCAACCACTTTACAGTGATATGTGTATATATTAATATATATATACCTTACCTTGGTTCAGGGTTTCTCGACCATTTTTTTACCCATGGATCCCACTGATTCCCATTTGACTTGAATGAACCCTCCTAGACATCTGATGTTTTAAAAATCATGTTTTGATAATTAAATATTAAAACGTCATCATCATGGTCATTTAACATCCACTTTACCTGCTGGCATGTGTAAAAAAAGATTATATATTGTAGAAGTATAACGAATATATTGCAGGTAAATTTTACCAAGAAAATCTTATATGGATCCCAGTTAAGAAATGCTGCCTTGGGCTCTCTACTCCTTGATGGAATTGAAGAGGTGCCATAGTGAGATGCAGTGTGCTTGGGCATTTTTAGCATCTAGGGGAGTTCATCCGTCTTCAGGTCTGGCTACAGCCCATGTTTTAACAGAATAGAGAAAGGCAGGCAGAAAGAAAGAGTGGAGGAATGAGAAGTATCAACTCTAATAGAGGACTGATAGGTTACCAATGTGTGAGGAAGACCAAAGGCAAAGGTGGCCTTAGAGAGCCACAAGGATTATATAAAGCAATCATATAACTCTAGCAACCCAACCAATTGAACAGCTTACATACATACACACTTTAATGTGTGTGCATGTATATATATATATATATATATATATATATATATAAAATATGAATTAAAGATAAAACTACTATTAGGCAACTCAAACAGTGATAGACATAGACCAATACATAAATAACAAATAATATAAATATAATCAATATGATATATATATATATATTGGTCTATGTCTATCACTGTTTGAGTTGCCTAATAGTGGTTTTATCTCTAATTCATATTTTATATATTTATACTGTGAAATTTGATTTAATACTAAATCTAATTTTTCCCTATAAGTTTGGAGCTATACTCCCTAATATATATATATATATATATTATATATATATATATATAATATATATATATATATATATATATATATATATATATATATGTCACAAATGACAGAAATAGTTTGATGAAATTTTATTTAACAATAAGAAAATTCTAATATCATGGCAAATTGTTTTATAGCTTAAAAACATGTAAATAATTTATATTATTATATTTAATAATCAATGAATTACTTACATGTCTTTATTAATGCAAAAAATTCCTCAAAATATAGCAGAATTTAAGCTATGTCCTCAGGTGAAAGAAAGTCTTTGTAGAATGATACATTAAGGAGTTTTTTTAATGAGTACTACCAGATTACTTGAATCCATATATTGTGACTTAAATACATATATATATATATATATATATGCATATATAAAGTAACCAAAAGAATGGTGGTACAGGTGTCACATGTGTTCCTTGGTTACAACTGTTTCAACTACATATGGGTTAAATAGATAATTTAACAAGTTGTAAAACATGAATATAAACAATGATGATGTTACATTGATTATTTAAAGTAAAACTATTGCATAATAATTTCAACGAGTTCAATAATACAAGAACAACTTGGACAACTGGATGAATTTGCCTATATATAAATTCATGTTCTTGCAGATCCCCTAATATATATATATATATATATATGGTTCAGTGGTTAGTGTCACACTCACAATCATGTGGAAGTGAGTTCAATTTCTGGACCAGGCTGTGTGTTATGTTCTTGAGTAAGACACTTTATTTCATGTTGCTTCATTTCACACAGCTGAAGAAATGAGTTGTAATGTCACAGGTGCCAAGCTGTATCAGCCTTTGCCTCTCCCTTGGATAACATCAGTGGCATGGAGAGCGGAGGCTGATACTTCTATTTTTAAAAATATCATTTACAGATTGTTTTGAGATTACAAAATTAACTGTTTTGAGATTACAAAATCAGTAAAATAAATAGTGATCTGTTAGCTGCAACAATAATAGTATGAGCTGCAACAATAATAGTATGAGCTATGGAACCAGTTTTTATGTTCTACCACCTGCTCACTAACCAGTTCTTCTGTTGTGCCACTTTTGATGGATGTGCTAGACTTTATGTCTGACTTTTAGTAATTTTGTGAAATATTCCTGGAATGCTTCTTTGACTTCTGACCACTACCTGTACATATATCTATAAATATTGTCCCATTGCATGGCACCTTAGGCAAGTATCTTTAGTCAACCAAAGCCTTGTAAGTGAACTTGCTTGGGGGAAACCGAAAAGAAGCTTGTTTGGATATATCAGTCTGTCTGTCTATCTACATACACCACAAACACACACACACACACACACACAGACACATATGCATACTCATACAAGTCAGCACATAGGTGAAAAACAAGGTAGGAGAAATAGTACTCAGATACAAAAGGTAGAGTAAAATAGTGTTATATTAAAACTGAGTAATAAGCTGTCAATACCACAAGGTATTTTGTATGACATTTGAAAAATTCCACTAAGATTGGAGTTATAGAAGTAGCAGAAATCTATACCTATTTTTCTCTTTTATTCAAACACTAAATCTACAAGAGCACCTTCACATGGTAGCTTGACATGCTAGAAATAATAGTCAAATCGTCCTCAAATCATACCCACTCATCTTTAAAAGATGTTACTCAGTTTCACATAAGTTATATGAAAGTCTGAAAAGCAGTTTGTGAAGTTTTTTCAATTTGAATATGATAGTGTGTGTGTAACTACATGTGGATTGTTGGTAGTTTTTTTCCTCCGTCTTCTTTTTCTCTTGGACTTTCCTCTGTCTCCTGATTCCGAAGAAGAGCTTTGCTTGAAACATAAGACACCCTTTCTTTCCTTCCCTGAGTGTCTGTTAATACTTTGCATGCACCATGTCCTTGCATTGTTGTTTTTTCTTGTGTTTTTTTTTATATTAATTATATATTTATACACACACACACTAGGAGCAGGTGTGGCTGTGTAGTAAGAAGCTTGCTTTCTAACCACATGGTTTGGGGTTCAGTCCCACTGCATGGCACCTTGGGCACATGTCTTTTAAGCCTATAACTTTGGGCCAACCAAGACTGTGTTAGTGGATTTGGTAGACAGAAACTGAAAGAAGCCCATCATATATATATATATATATATATATATATATATATATATATATATATATATATATGTGTGTGTGTGTTTGTCCACCACCACTTGACAACTGGTGTGTTTACATCCCTGTAACTTAGCAGTACAGTAAAAGACAAAAATAATGTTACAGTGTTATGAATGGATTGTTTCATTGGTTACCAGCCATCTTACCTACCATCAATTCACAGTTCATAATTGTTTTTTAATGCTTCATCAGGGTAATGATAGGTCAGTCTCTATTCATTTTAGTTAGTTACCTTTTTCCTGTAGCATGCAGCAGGTGATAATAAATCTGTACAAGATGCAGCTGATAATGTGACCGAGTCTCAAAGTGATTTAAATATCGGCACACTCGCAGCTCATTAGCAGCTTATTTCTTGTCCTCAGGCACACACACACGCGCACACACACACACACATGCGCGCACACACACACAATGCTTTATTGAGGTTTGATCTTTTTAATCTTGACATTGTGCAAGCATCAAACAGGTGAGGAATGATTGATGAGAAGACAATGTGATATTTACAAAAATGAAGAAAAAAAAAAGTGTTTTAGTTCCAGGTCAGCTCTGATTGAACAGCAGACCTAAGATCAAAGCTGGTTAGCAGGTGATGATGACTCCTGGTACTTAAGCCAAAAAAGAGAAAAACAAAAACAAAAAAAACTATCAAAGCCATATCTTTCTAGCTGTCTCATTGAAAACGAAAGATTTATATTAAAATCAGATTTGCATTCATTTATATATGTATATGTTAGGCATACATTTATAGGTAGGCTTTGCATTCATCTAGGAAATTGTCTTGCATCAACGATATAAACATTTATCCTTGTTTCAGTTACTGACCTGCGACCATTCTGAGGTACCATGAAACATTTTTTCAAACAAATTGACTTAAATACTTCTACAGGTCTCTTTTGGCAAACCACTAAGATAAGGGATGTAAACAAACCAGCACCAGTTGTTAAGTGGTGGGGTGACAAACATAGAGCCAAAGACACACATTCATACATAATACATACTTGTGTGTGTGGCTTTATCTTGTATCAAAGAATTTAGTTTCTTCTTTGTTGAATGCTTCTTTTATGGTGATGCTGCTTGATGACTCTGTAGACCAATTCTTGCATAGAAGAGTCCATGACATTGACTTTATGGTTATGTTGTTGGAGGACGAGGGTGATTTTGGCAAGACCTTTCTCTCCTGTCATTTGATTTCTTCCTTTTCTCTTCTAGTGGCTTTGAAGTTTTTGGTTCTGATGGTATGGTCTCAGGTGTGAGTTTCCACACAGGTTCTGTCTATCAAACTCACATCGATGGTGGTGTGTTTACAGCCTTGTTTACATCCCTGTAACTTAGCAGTTCAGCAAAAGAGACCGATAGAATAAAGTACTAGGCTTACAAAGAATAAGTCCTGGGGTCAGTTTGCTCGACTAAAGGTGGTGCTCCAGCAAGGCCACAGTCAAATGACTGAAACAAGTAAAAGAGTAAAAGAGTATAGTTTATTTAGGACTACATTATTTAATGTATCCTTTGCCTTTTCTTTTAAAGATGAGTGGGTATGATTTAAAGACGATTTGACTATTATTTCTAGCATGTCAAGCTACCATGTGAAGGTGCTCTTGTAGATTTAGTGTTTGAATAAAAGAGAAAAATAGATATAAATTTCTGCTACTTCTATAACTCCATCAATATACTCATATTAATCATTATCATTTAATGCTCATGTTCCATGCTTGCATAGGTTGGATGGTTTGATAAGATCTGATGGGCCCGAGGACTGCATTATGCTCTGCTATGGTTCCTATAATTAAATGCCCTTTCCAATACCAATCACTTTACAGCATGTATTGGGTGATTTTTTTTTTTTCATACCACCAGCACTAGTGATGTTACCATCTGACTTTCAAAACTACAAGCCCTGAGGTGGGGTGGTTTATACTGGGAGATGAAGGGTTAAAATATGGAAGAAGTGACCTGAGCAGGTCAGATTTCTTGTGGTAAAAGAGCTACATGACTACCCACATTTTAGAAGAGTAGGTGAGAGTGATTGGGTGGAGCTGGAAAGAGATAAAAATTGTGGTGGTGAGATGTTCATTCCAATGGATTCTCAAGGTAGGAGGTGAGTGGGGACAGAGGAACCAGAAACATAGGTGGGTAGAGGTTGCAAGTGTGAGTGAAGGTTATCAGGCAACAAATGTAAAGATCTGTTGGGGTCGAAGGGTGGATGTAGTGAGGTGTGACTAATGATGCATGAGTTGAGGGGGGAGGCAGGGAGAGTTGAAGAGGATAATTATTGTCATACCCCTTAGTTATTACTACAGTTAATTAACTGTACTTCATCTGTTTTCAGGTCACATATACTGGTTTTTGTATGTTTTTTTTCTTATTTTTAGAATTAGGTCACTCACTTTTACTGGTCTTGGACGTCCTTGCATTTCTGTATAGTCTTGACATACCAGTTTTCAACACTTTCTCACTTGTGTGTGTATACTATGTATATTATGTGTGTGTGTGTGTTTTCAATGTATATATGAGTGTGTGTGTATATGCTTTGTTTATGTGTGTTTATACTATGTGTATGTGTGTGTGTATACTGTATGTGTATAAGAATGTGTGGGTATACTAAATATTTGTGCATATATATTATATATACTAAGTATATTTGTATGTGTATAAATATGATAATAAATATAAATGCATATATATGCATACATATACACACTCAAACTCACTTTTCCTACATCTTCATTATTCATAACAGGGTTCTTACATTAAAGGGCTTCTCAACAGGTTCCCTAGTCTGTGGTTCCCTGGTATCAAAGTTACATATGATGTCATTGCAGAAGCTGTTTCTCTATTTGCTGAATGTCACCTTGGCTCTGCCAACTCTGGTAATCAGCTGATTATGATATTTCCACTTTATCATGCCTGCATCTGTACTCAGTGGTAGCTGTTCACTTAGTGCAATTTTCATTGTTGTTGGTACAGGTGTAGCTGTATAGTAAAAAGGTTTACTTCCCAGCCATGTTGGTTCAGTTCCTCTGCATGGCACACTGGGAAAGTGTCTTCTACTGTAGACCTTGGCTGATCAAAGCTTTGTGAGTGGTTTTGGTAGACAGAAGCCAAAAGAAGCCTGTTGTTGTGTGTGAGTGAACCTTTGTTTAGGCATTACATGATGATTGTAAATGAGCATCACTGTCATACAAGTGAGGTTGTTCATTTGCAGTCTGCCATGAAAAACCTGTCTGCTCATGGGGAAATATTACTTTGCTTGGAAAGAAGTGAGGGTTGGCAACAGGAGTCATCTCATCATAGACAATCTGCCTCAATGAATTCCATCTGACCCATGCAAGCAAGGAAAAGTAGACATTAAATGATGATTATGTGTTTCTTTATTACCCACAAGGGGCTAAACATAGAGGGGACAAACAAGGGCATACAAAGGGGTTAAGTTGATTACATCGACCCCAGTGCGTAACTGGTACTTAATTTATCGAACCCGAAAGGATGAAAGGCAAAGTCGACCTCGGCGGAATTTGAACTAAGAATGTAACGGCAGACGAAATATGGCTATGCATTTCGCCCGGCGTGCTAACGTTTCTGCCAGCTTGCAGCCTTTCAATGACGATTATGATGTTGAGAATAGGAGGCTGTTGTGTCTTTCTTCTCGCAAAGTCAGTTTTTCCACTCTTGTTGTGTTGTCAGTCTGAAGGGTAATGATACATTTAAGGAAGTTTTTCCTTGACTTCAGGCAATAGTGAATTGCTTTTTGGTCAAACGTAGGATGTCAATTATGTATTTAATACTGCTGACGATCTTTTTCTATACTTGGTGCTTATCTAATGGCTGGTGGGGCTATGCCTGCTAGAATACTGAGATGATGTCCATTGATCTATGACACTGTGTAACATGATTTTTGTCCTTGGGTAGCAACTGTTATTTCCTCTTTGCTTATCCATAGAAGCATGATAAATGGTTAATATTTCCTTCATACTTTGCCTTTGTTACATTTATTCAAACCCCAAAGAATTCCTCAAAGCATGTGGCTATGATGCTCTCCCACTATTCCTGCTCATGATCAGAGATGCACATATTGTCAGCCACTAAGGGACATGCTCAAGTGGTTAAGGTCAAGCAACTGACAAGCAAATCTGTGGTATTGAGTAGAATATTTGCTATAACGATATTTCTGCTTCAGTAATTCAGTGCTGAATCTGTCTGAAATGTAGTGGAAAGTAGGTGAGCTTCAAAACACTGATGTCCAGGTCACAAAAGCAAAGTTTGAAAGGAAATAGTAGTAATTTCCTTTGATTTCTAGAATGAAGCAAATAGGAAATAATACTTGCTGACCAAAGGCATAAAAAGTTTGTTACACTGTGATCAGTCGACAGAAAACATTATGGGGGTAGATTTAGCTGCTCAGCATAGTAGATCTTTCCATACTGGGCTGGTGCACTCATCTATGCAGTTGCAGTGGATTAGGGCAGTTGAAATAAAGGTCTGAGGAATTGGAGGTTGCTTTTTGCTTGTGAGCTTATTGACAATGCTGCCAGCACTCATTTTTGCTTTCACCTTCTGGATGTGGATCTTGAAATTGAGACAGTTATCAAGGGTGACATCTAATTACACTGGGTACCTGCAATACTCAAGGGACCAAAGCATCAAATTCAAGTTACTTGAAGTTGTTATTTTGCTTCAGGGATTTATTTCTTCGATGGCAAGCAAGCACTCACTTATCTCTGAGATGGTCTGACACTGAGGTTATTAGATCATATTGTGGTAACATTATGCCCACTTTTTTTCTTCTCTTTAGCCTACCCCTTTTCTTTTTAGAAAACTCTCTTTTCATTAGCCTATCCCTTTTTTCGTTAGCTTACCCCTCTTCTCTTTAGTCCACACCCTCTCTTCTCAGCCTACCTGTCCTCTATTAGCCTACCCCTTATTCTCTTTAGCCCACTCTCTCTCTCTTCTATTAGCCTACCCCCTATTCTGTTTAGCCCATTCTCTCTCTTCTCTTAGCCTATCCTCTATTCTCTTTAGTCCACTCTCTCTCTTTATTAACCTCCCCCTTTCCTCTTTTGCCTAGCTCTATCTCTCTCTCTCTCTCCCTCTTTTTAACCTATCCTCTTATCTTTAGCCTACCCCTTCTTCTCACTAGCTTAACCCCTCTTTTCTTTCACTTCACCTCTTTTTCTTTAGCCTCACCCTCTCATTAACCTTATTCTTTTTTTTTTTTTTACCCTAGTCTCACTTTCTCTTCTTACCATAATCTCCTTAACCTTACCCTCACCATCTCTTTTCCTCATCCTCATCCCCACCCAAATGCTTCTTCTGTCAACTGTATTTCAACTTTTTCTCCCTCTCTGATATGTGATAGGTAGCAGGATGTGAGGATTCTGACATGTATCTTGTTACAGTAGAGTAGTTTGTTCTTGCCATTAGTGCAAACAAGTCAGACAGATAGCTAGGACGTAACACCAGCATGTGTAAGTTCTAACCTGCTATTTCACTTCGTAATTTCATAATTAACAACTATCTTTTACATCTTTGTTTGTGTTGGAAGTGTTTAAATGTGTACATCCATTCGTGTGTGTATATGTTTATACATTCACACATGTGTGTGTATGTGTGTGTATACTTGTACATGCATGTGAGTGTGAATGTATATGTTTGCACTTGCATGCATGTGCATGTATGTGTCACTTATCCTGCAATGGTATATAGTTATTCCAGGGTGTGTGCTACTGTGCTTGGACTGATTACTCTCGCTTAAATGGTTCTCAAGAACCAATATACACTTTTACTCTCTCTTTTTATCTTTTATTTGTTTCAGTCATTGGACTGCGGCCATGCTGGGGCACCATCTTAAAGTGATCTTATTGATCAAATCACGCTCAGTTCTTATCTTTTTAAAGTTTGGTACTTATGCTATCAGTCTTTTTTGCCAAACCACTAAGTTAGGAAATGTCAACACTCTAACACAGGTTGCCAAATTATAGGGGAATAGACACTAACACAAAATCACATGCACACACGTGCATTTTAAATATATATATATATTTTGTTTCTGAAGTAAAACAATGCAGGTTAAAAATTAAAAGTACTGATCAATGATTAGTACTATTACCTGATATTTTTATATTTCATAATTAGGATCCCTTCTTCAGGAAATCTATAGAGAAAAGGTGTTGATAGTTCTCAATAAACATTTAAAACATTTATGTATGTATTATATATCTAGAAAACTATACTGTGTGTATGTGAATATACATATGTGTATATGTATGTATGTGTGTGTGTGTGTATATATATATAAAGAGGATTTTTCTCAGTTTCCATCTACTAAATCTACTCACAAGGCTTTGGTTGGCCTGGGGTTATAGTAGAAGACACTTGTCAAAGTGCCAGGCACTGGGACTGAATTTAAAACCCAGTGGTTAGAAAGCAAACTCCCTATCACACTGCCATGTCTTCAACTATCAAAGTAATTTCTGTGCATAATGTGATTTTATCCTTGACTTAATCCCTCTTTCTGAGTGTGTATTATTAGATTTGGAAGCATATTATAACCAGATTATATAATGACAGAAAATTAGAAGAGAATTATTATGAAGAAAATTTTACCATCTTTTGTAGGTGTGCAGCTGTCTCTCAGAATACTTGCCTTCTCCACCCACCTCTGGTGGTGACTTGAAATGTCAAAGGTGTATTCCTTATTAAGATGTCTTCATGTCATGTATCTAAAATTAATCCCTGTACCCTCACACCTGAGCCTATTCATTTCTAAATATTATTTGTGGAGAGGGGGATTTGAACTTAGCACTAAATACTAACTGTATAGCACTCATGCATTTGTCAGTGATACCGTTTCCTCATCTCTTCCTCTCTCACAAGATGCAGTAGTCAGCTGTAGCTGACTACCCCATCAAAAGAAACTCTTAGTATTTCCATTACCAATACTACTGCACTTTACTGGTGTGGCAAGCTGTTGTCATCAATCAATAACTATTCTGTTTTGTAGACTGATGGAAGGGTCTTCTATGTGGGCATTTGACCTGGCAGATATAGTAGCCAAATACATACTCCCCATATTTCACTCACCATCTCTTGATATATTAGATAATATATTCCTACATGATTTTTTTGAAAACAACTTGCAGATGCAAGTGCTACCAGTTGAAAGCTCTGCATACTGGATGCTAGCAAGGTTTTGGGGGTCATCAGGTGAGACTGTGTGCCGTTTTGTATCATTGTGCACTGGACCCACCCTCACTGATATGAAGCCCCATTTGCTAGATCAGAAACGTGGATGTTAAATTGATGATATATTTCTTTACTACCCACAAGGGGCTAAACACAGAGGGGACAAACAAGGACAGACAAATGGATTAAGTCGATTACATCGACCCCAGTGTGTAACTGGTACTTAATTTATCGACCCCGAAAGGATGAAAGGCAAAGTCAACCTCGGCGGAATTTGAACTCAGAATGTAATGCTCAGATGAAATACCTATTTCTTTACTACCCACAAGGGGCTAAACACAGAGGGGACAAACAAGGACAGATAAACAGATTAAGTCGATTACATCGACCACAGTGCATAACTGACACTTAATTTATCGATCCCGAAAGGATGAAAGGCAAAGTCGACCTCGGCGGAATTTGAACTCAGAACGTAACGGCGGATGAAATACGGCTATGCATTTCACCCAGCGTGCTAACGCTTCTGCCAGCTCGCCGCCTTGTGGATCTTAAATTGATGACAGTGACAATGTTGAGTGTGATGGTGATTATTCTGTTCTGTATCACTCTAACAACTTTTGCCAATCCTGGCACGCATCTTGCTGAATTATGATAGTTCCTTCTGCTAAAGTGGAGATCATATACAGGTTGTCGTCGGCATACAACCTATCTGACTTACAACTAATCAGCTTTACAACGATTGGCATGCCAGCTCCTGGCAGCAATAATAAATAGTCCAGCTGAAATCTAATGGGTTTAATTTATTATAAATTAACTTGTCTATGGACAATGTCAGCTAACAAATGCTTCCCTTAGGTTTGGTTATCGATCACCACTGTGTTCGATTACTATCCTGTTGTGGAGACATTAAAGCAACCTTGTATTTGTTTATAAGATGACTGCTTGAGACTCCGAAATTTTTTACTAATGCTAGTATAATAATATAATACAGAATGCTGTGTGTGACGTTTAGAGAATGTACCTTAAGAATGTAAAAATATAAAACAAAGCTATGTAGGCTTATAGGCCAACTTGCAACCAAATTGACTTCCAACCAGTCAGTTGGAAGGAATTGTGGCCGTAAATCGATGACGACCTGTACTACTGTTTAATAAGAAATGGAGGACCACTTGGATACCATAGTCCTAAATATGCTATCTGGATAAAAGACAAGACAGTCACTGGTGGAAAGCCTTTGAGCATAGGTTATTTCAGTCAGGACTGATATGGAGCTAAACAATAATATACTACTTGGTCTTGGAATTGAACTCACATCCTCCTGACTGTGAGCTCAACACTGTAACCACTTGGCCATGTGCCTTCACTGCTGTAAATATATACTCACATTTACAACAATTCAACTCCCATGTGTAATGATGATGTAAAGTTTTAAGTGTTTGTCTTAGCTTGCAGTGTTGAATTCAACCTTTCCAATGGTAAGTTCAATACCTTCAGCTAATGGATATAGGTTATATTGGAATGGGGTCTGTCATTCTAACTTGCCCTAAGATGAGAGTAGAGAGGGAAGTGCTGTCCGATAGCAAGTTTAATGAAAGGTGGATAAATGTCGCAAGAATGGCTAGTATGAAAGGAGCCATTCTGAGGATACACCTGTAATTTGACAAGGTATTACAACAGGAGAAAGGGGCTCTCTACCCCACTTTTTGACCAGGCTCCCGTTGGCTTTTATGGGTTTTTTCCACCAGGAACCTTTCGTAACGCCTCCCCCTATTGGGAATTTTTCATTATTATAATCTTTCGTTGTTAAACTGTTTTTTACTCGATTTTACAAACGGACAAAACCCTTTGTAACCTTTCATCCTGTTTTGTCCCTTTATGTCATAATTGATTTTTGTCAGCCCTTGTGGCCAATAAAAGAATTAATTATTATTGTTATTGTTGGGTTATAAGCTGGGGCACAGCAACAAAGTCTACCCACTACACTTCTCGGTCCAACATCACTGCCTCGAGGTCCTGGATACATTCTAGGCCAATGTCTGCAATTAAGTTGTCAATGTAATTGTGATGATGATGTTTTCCTCTGCTTACATCACCATGAAGTGGGTTCCACAAGACTAATTTGGATGCTTCCACTTCAGGTCACTTTTGAGAACTTCTGGTAACATGTAACCCACCTGTCACCTAGTTGGGTCGTCAGCAATGAAACTGGAACTGGCAACCTCACTGAGCTTGCTTGGTGAGGAGGGTGATTGTTGGACAACTTGCAAGATGAAAAATAAGTCCCATCAAAGGGCAGAGGAACTCATGAGTAGTCAATGGCCATTCAACAATGTGTACATATGAGCGGGATGTTGGCCTCTATTTAGTGTGGAAACAGTCTGTAGTGATATCTTTTTTGATTGAATGACATCTGTAATTAACTTGTTCCATAAAATGCCTTCTAATAATGAATAGGTACTTGGTGAAATAAAAATCTTAATGTGAGTATGTGAATGTGTGTATGTGTATCTGTATGTAGGCCTCACTGAGGCTTTTACCGTTCTCATTCAATGTCCACTTTTTCATGCTTGCGTGGATCAGATGGAATTTATTGAGGTAAATTTTCTATGGCTGGATTGCGAACCCTCAGTTTCCAAGCAAAGTAATATTTCTCCAGGACCAGAAATGTTTTTTTATGGAAGACTGGAAATATATGTCACTTGTATAACAGTGATGCTCATTTACAACCATCATGTAATGTCAGGATAAGGGTAGACACACACACATATACACATTATTTTCTCTTCATCAAACCCACTTTACGGTGTGACTGTCATGAAACTTGGATTTTCTACACCTGAGGAATTCTGGATTTGTTGGAAATACCCTAACTTTACACCCTACCACAGGACCTTAGACTTACTTACATATATATACATACATACATGCATGCATACATACATACAACGGGCTTCTTTCAGTTTCTCTCTACCACATCTACTCGCAAACTTTGATCAGCCTAGGGCTCTAGTAAAAAATATTTAGACATTTGCTCAAGCTGCTATGCAGGGAGACAACCCAAGACTACAAGGTTGGGAAACAAGCTTCTTAACAATATAGCAAATAATATTTTCCAGTGCTGAAGAAAAGGGTTAATTTTTGTGACACAATTTCCTTTATACTGAATATGTGCATTCGTCAGAGGAGATCCTCAGTGATGATGAGACCAAACATTATAGCAGTGACTTTGAAAGCTCTAGTTGTGTGCTGTTCAACTTGAAGGTAGATAGGAAGTGATAATGTTTTCTTAATATATGTAGTAATTAAGGTGACAAGCTGGCAGAACTGGTAACATGCTGAGCAAAATGTTTGTGGCATTTCATTTGTCTTCATGTTCTGAGTTCAAATTCCACTGAGGTTCACTTTGCCTTTCATCCTTTTGGGGTTGATAAAACAAGTACCAGTTGAGTGCTGGGGTCGATGTAACTGACTTACCCACTCCCTCAAATTGCTGGCTTTGCGCCAAAATTTGAAATCAATATATGTAGTAATTGCATATTTGTATGAGGTGGGTAGAGAGAGAAAGAGTTTGTAAGGATTCGGGTTAGCTTTGATGCGCACAGCCGTACCAATGGCCTTTTTGATTTGAAGCGACTAGAAGTGCTTTTATACTTGGGTATATGTGAGCACATTGTTGAGACTGGTGGAGTGTAAGTGGATAGTTTGGGTGGAGATTTGCCTAGCTTATGCAGCAAAGCAACTGTGTGTGTTTGCACGTGTGCAAATGCTATAGAATAACACTTTATAAGTGTGGCATGTATGTATGCATATATTTGGGTGTGTTTATTTGAATTCACAAAAAAATTATTTTTCTTGTGTGTGTGTGTGTGTGTGTGTGTGTGCATGCGTGTGTATGTATAAAAAACCCAACACATACCATTGTTATTCTTTAAGGACTTATGTGGCTTGTGTGGAATGCTTCATGCATTATACACATGTGTGTGTGTGTATATATATATATATATATATATATATATATATATATATCCTAAAAGGAATAACAATGATATATGTTGGTGGTGAGTATATAAGTTAACTTGTATTATGAATGGTATTATTATAAAATAAAATGCCATTTCAATGACTTGCAGAGCAGGTTCTTTATCTCCATAGAAATTATCAATGACAAATAAAATTGAATAGAATAGAATTCTTTTTGTGTTATTTGTAGGAATACTAACATGATACTGAAAAGACATTTCTGTACAAACACACCTATGATTGCAGCATTCCAACCATGGTCCTCCCTTCTTATTTATAGACAATCTGGTACTATAGTATTCTTCAAGTTGTAAAAGGTGACACATAATATGCTAGGCCATCTGTTGGTAAGCTGGAACTGATAAGCCAGAGAGTTGTACCAGGTTCCAATCTATTTTGGCTTGGTTTCTACGGTTGGATGCTCTTCCTAAAACAACCACTCCACAGAGTATAGTTGGTGCCTTTTACATGTCACTGGCACAGCAGGTGCCATTTACCATAAATCCTCGAGGATAATCTGCATTTTTTCCCCAAAATTTAAAGGTCAAAATCCCTAGTGCATTCTATATACGAGGTTAAAAAGGAAAAATATTTTCTAAGCAATGTCCTAGTCTTTATTTGCTCTCTGGCAATGTTTATTCAGATGCATTTTGTGATGTCGGGCACGAAAATATCTTAAGCTAAGCCTGAAAGCAATGAAGTCATAAGAGAATCATCCATAACTTGCAGTAAGCAACATTTATTAAAATAAAAGTATTCAAAAAACAGAATAACATATAACAAAAACAATTTGCAAACATATTTACATTCCCATATAACAGTTGAGAACATCACTATTATTGTATTACGCATGCGCAAAAGTGTTTGTTTGACTAGGTGCTGCTGGCTTAATTATGCGCAACTCGAGTTAGAGAAGGGGTGCGTATTATACACGAGGATTAGGTTTTTCGGATGTACAGCCCCCTAAAAATCCCCTGCGTATTATACTCAAGGGCAGACTATACTTGAAGATTTACGGTTTTAGGATTAGTGTGTGTGTGAAAGTCTTGTTACTAAAAGGTTAGGAAATTTGCTCCACAGTTATGTGTTCCCTGGTTCAATCTTACTGTGTAGCATCTTAGGCATACTTGTGTCTTTTGAGTCTTTTTGCCAATGGCCTCAGGTAAATACAGTAAAACTGGGTAGTCCAAAACTGTGCAGAAGCCCATCAGATGGACTGTAGTTTTAATTTAAAGGTCTAGCTTAATCACACTGATTCTAACTTGAGGTATATGTTAATGGTGTATGAGTCTGTGGACTTCGACTACTTACATGCCAATTTAATGAGATTTGTGGTTCAGTTGATTGAAAAACAGCAACTTCACTAGTGCTGGTGACACGAAAAAAAAAAAAAGCATCCAATACACACTGTGAAGTTCTTGGTGTTAGGAAGGGCACTAAGCCATAAAAACTGTACCCAAAGGTGATGTTGGAGCTTGATGCAGCCCTGCAGCTAACCAGATCCTGTCAAATCATGATGCAAACCCATTTACCACTTCAGAGACCAGCCAACAAGAGAGCCAGTACATGGTGTTTTGACCTACTAGAAGTAGCAACCAAATCCCCTTCAACTGGTAAAAAAGAGAAAAATATTTGATAATGCAGTCCTAGATACCTCTACAAAGATCTAGTAATCATAGCTTTACTACTTCTGATCATAGGAATGCTTGAACAGAGCTGACCTGGGCTAAACCAACAACTCATTAAGAAATACATAAGCACTGCAATTTCATTTCCTCTTTGCAGCCGTAAATCAATGATTCAATCCAAAGAAATCCTTTTAACACCTCCCACTCCTCTGTTCTCCTTAGTTTGTTGTTGGAAGTTGTTCTATAATTCCAGATATATTCATTATTTTGTTTGGAGTGGTGGACACTCAAACCATACGGTTGAGCGTAGGTGTGCGTTTGTATATATGTAGAGACAGGAATGTGTTATATCTATTGTATACGTGTATGTATATGTATATGTGGTTAGGTAGGTATGAACGTATATGTATGTATGTATGTATGTATGTATGTGAACACACGTAAGGTGAATACGTAGGTTAGGGCGGTGCGTTTGAATCCAGGAATGAGTCACTTATTTCGTGTGTATTTGTGTGATATGTACATACAAAATGTGTGTGAAATATAAATGTGTGCAATGTATATGTATAGGTGTTTATAATATTTAGTTGTCTCCTCTCAGAAAAAAAATTACAAAAACAAAAAACAAAGTAAAAGGAAATCTCCGTAATAACAATTTTATTCTCAGATAATGTGTGCAATAATTGTGATGCATGTCCTTGAAGTGTGTGTGTGTGTGTGTGTTTATTCTTCTTTCCTTACCAAGAAAGAGTCGGTCTCCCAACCACTAGCGTAGCTAGTGTGTGTGCCGCACGGGGCGGCCCTTCCGTTGCCGCCCTCGGACCCCACGGAAACCCACAAGGGGCTAAACACAGAGGGGACAAACGGATTAAGTCAATTATATTGACCCAGTGCGTAACTGGTACTTATTTAATCGACCCCGAAAGGATGAAAGGCAAAGTCGACCTCGGCGGAATTTGAACTCAGAACGTAACCGCAGACGAAATACTGCTAAGCATTTCGCCCGGTGCACATATTGCTTACAGCAGACCCAAAAGTGATGCCCCTTTTGAAGTGCCGCCCGGGGGGGGGGATATCCACCCCACCCCGCTACGCTAGTGTTTCTAACTCACTCACAAGAATTTAGACATCATCAATGTAGCAATGTGTGTTTACACACATACGTATGCATGCATTCAAGCTTTTGTATGTGTGTGAAATATGCGTATATATACATGTAAGCAACAATGTTCCAAATTAAGGAAGGTGCGTAGAAATATTTTCCTATGACTGCCTTCTTTCACTTGTGAGTATTTCTGTTTACCTACTGATTTTAAACCACTACCAGGGAGTGTCATCTAAATCTTAAGTACAACGAATGACCAACCTTCATATTCTATTCTACTCACCAACTCCTCAAATACCTACCATACTCATTCAAACTAGCCTTTGTTGGCCCATCATCTCTCTTTCTTTCCTTGCCCCCCTCTTCTCCCTATCTCACTCTCTCTCTCTCTCTTTATCACTAATTTTCTCTCTCCTTGGGTTTATTGCTGTCTTAGCTTTTCTAATGTTCAGTGTCTCTAAGTCTTTGGTTCGTTTGTTTTTCTCCCTCACATTTCCTCTTTTTGTCTCTCGCCCATCTCTGTTGTACAATCATGTTTTCCCGTTGTTACGTAATCTTGTCTTAAGCCACCGCTTGCTTTTTGTGGGTGAGTAGATATGGATGTATTACAAAATACACACATACAGCGCGAAGGGGTGCTGAAAAGTTCCTAGCTTTAAGGGTTTCGTGAAAGGCCTGGCTGGAGGCTTAACCTTCCGAGCTCTTTTACAAAGCTTAGAAAAACTCAAGGACCGTTGCAATAAGTGTGTGAAACTGAGAGGGGAATATGTTGAGTAAAATCAATAAAATCATAATTAACTGATCCTCCTGTATTTTCTTTTACCCAAAGCCAGGAACTTTTCACCCCCCACCTCATATATATCACATAGATAACTTAGATTGGTTTCGACAATTATTAGTTTGGGCTATCACTAACTCAATAGCACCACCTGGAAAAGTCTTTTAATTAATTATTTCGGGACATCATGGACCACTCAAGCAGAGCTGTTGTTGGCAGAGACGTATCCAGGTGTAGGTGGTTCATCCGGTATTTCCTGGAGGAATTTGTCCAGGTACAGTTTGAAAGTTGAGGGTTTTTTTTCAACTATAATTTCTTTCGGGATAACATTGAAAAAAGCTGGACCATTTGCAGTGAAGAAATTATGCCGCAATGTTCTTATGTGATGTGATCTCGACCCTTGTAGGGGACGCATTGCACGGGGGCCTAATCTTAGGTGAATTGTAAGCATAATACCGATATCATTTGAATAATATTGGTGGAATATTTTCCACATAGTGCAAAGAATGTATCACTCACGGCAGCGTTAAAGAAAATAGTTTTAGCTGTTTAAATCGAGCCCAATAACCAAGTCCTGTCATGCCATTTATTTTTGTGCCGCTTTGATCCTCATAATGTCTTGTTTTTCGTAGGGGGACCACAATGGGTAGCAATATTCGAGGTGGGGCCTAGCGAAAGTGGAGAAGAGAAGGATGATGGTTTCGTGATCCCTAGATTGAAAAGTTCTGAGGATCCATGAGCACATTCTGCGGGCAACATCGACTTTTTTTTTTATTGATGTGCACACTTCAGCTAAGGTTGCTGTCGACAGTTACACCCAAGTCTCTGATATTATCCGACGGTTCAAGTAGGTCTCCCGACTGTAGTGTATATGGTTGCTTGAGTGTGCCCTCTTTTCTCAAACTTTTCTTCGTTCAGCTGCATATCGTTTTTTGTGCCCACTGGATTACTGCGCATAGGTCCGATCATATGCTCCCTTAATGACTTTCTGAAGCTTAGAGTCATCTACAAATATTTGAATGGTGCTTGGTTCAGTGGAATCCGCAGTCATTTATATAGACAATGAAAAGAAGTGGACTCAGCACAGTATATTGCGGGCTCCACTGATGAATATTGCTGGTCTTAAATGGATGTCATCAACCACAACATACTGGGTCCTGTTTCTTAGGAAATACTTAATCTATTGAAGTAGCTTTCCACTGACTCCAGCGTTAGATAGTTTCCTTAACAGTATATTGTGGTTGACTCTGTCAAAGGCCTTGTTGAAATCAAGGTATATGAGATCGGCGTTGGAGCCGTCAGTGTATTTAAGATGTCATCAAAGTGGTAGAGGAGCTATGTTAGACAATCCCCCATGAAAGGCCATGCTGGTTTCAATTTAGATGATTTTGCACTAGAAAGGCTCTCTCTATCTCTCTCTCTCTCTCTCTCTCTCTCTCTCTCTCTCTCTCTCTATATATATATATATATATATATATATATTATATATATATATAATGTGAAGGCGCGTGTCTTAGTGGTTAGGGCACTCGGCTCACGGTTGTAAGGTCGTGAGTTCGATTCCCGGTGACACGTTGTCCTTGAGCAAGACACTTTATTTCACATTGCTCCAGTTCACTCAGCTAACGAAAATGAGTTGTACTTGTATGTCAAAGAGCCGGCCTTGTCACGCTGAATCTCCCTTGCACGTTAATTTCAGTTGATCGTATCAGCTGGGACCCTCGTCGTCGTAACTGACGGAGTGCTCCTTATATATATATATATATATATATATATATATATATATATATATATACACACACACACACACACCACTTCTGAGGTTCCGCTCGCTATGAAACATATGTAACCCGGATCTTACCTACTCCACTCCGTAACTCTTGTATTCTTATTCGTATATCCGGCAACCCTGATAAAAAAAAAAAGAACTTTTTTCAGCTACGATACGAAAAAAATCCACAGCCTTCCATCTCAATAAACCAGTATTGTCTCTGGAAGTGTTTTTTATATTTACTACGGATTGCTTAAAGCTAACTTTCTCCCTACACCTCGATCCCCGGATCTTACATTTATGTATATATATAATATATATATATATATATATATTATTATATATAGATATATATATATATATATAGATATATATATATATATATCATATCCTAATAACCACTCCTATTTACGCTTATCACTTTATTTTCATAATTTCAAAAGGAGATTAATAACCTTCTCCTCGAACCAAGAAGGGACCTTCTGCGTGGTCGCACAGCCCTTTAGAAATAATAGTAAAACCTCTTTCAAATCATATCGTATGGTCTAAAAAGAACGACGTATGTCATTCTAAAAATAACTGTTTGGGAGAGAAAAAAAAGCACCGGAAAGACGGTATAATCATAGCTGGAAGGCCTTTTAGCTGACCCGGTTCTATGTATCAACAACAACAATCTGCATATTTTCATATTTTGTTTATACTTTCCGCTCCCATCCTTGATCTTATTTTCTCTATAAACTGTAAAGATCAACATTTCTGTTGCTCCCACCATCCTTTTCTCTCTCTCTCTCTCTCTCTCTCTCTCTCTCTCTCTCTCTCTCACACACACACACACACTTATAAATGTTGTTTTAGCTCTATTTATCCGTTGACCAACTTCACAGCGATTTTCCTGAAAAAGACCTTCACCTCAAAAGACATCTGAAATTATGCCAGTTGTTCTTTATGAGACAGGTTCTTGAACAATGTACACAACTACAGAAAGAAAGATTGACGCCTTTGAGATGTGGGTCTTTTGCAGATTGAGCAGGGTAGGCTGGGAAGACGCTAACAAATGATGCACTGCGAGTAAAGCTGAAATTTCAAGGACACCTATTGCCAAAAAACACTCCCCAAAGCTCTCGTATTTTTGACATGCAATGCGCCAGGACTAGATATAGGGGTTAGGGTAGAGCCTGCAGACAAAACACAGGTAGTGAAAGGAGGCAAGACGAGTGAGTATGGAGTGCTTGAGTAGATCCGTTATCAGTCTGCTCTGAGGAACAGAGGTCATTATATTAGTGGTAGAAAAGCAGAAGAGACGAGGCAGTACTTCTGTGGGGTAGAAGCTGGAACATAACTGAATGATTTTTGTTAGTCAAGTGTCCTTTCACTGGATACACACATATAGGGAAGGTAGCATAAATGGATAATGAAGAAATTTACACGAAAAGTCGAAAGCCAGCTCGAATAGACTTGCAAAAGTCTGATCCTTTCATCAGGAATCATCAGAATTTCGGCCCCTAAGAAATATTGTTCATTCCAATGGTTCGCACAAGTCATTAGAGTTGCACGTCTTGTATTTTCCATGAACTTCTTAGAACTTGTTTTATTATTACTATTATTAACGTTCTGTGGTCGTAAGATCTTTCGCATGGTCTTTTCGGCTGGTGTTGTATTTTATTTGTTACCAAACCTATATACTATTTACCCTATCTTTGTACGTTTCTCGCGCACGCTCATTTGAAACCTTGCAATTAAGTTGTGGGGACCGCTAGAACGAACAATATTGTTTTTAGTACCAAAATTGTTATGGCTTCCAATTGACAACTGATGAAGGGATCACTTGTGCACTTCAGTTTGTATTATTTCTTTTTACTTGTAAATTTCCTTATCTATTTGTCCTACACTTTTCAATATCATTTGTAATGCAACGCAGCTGCTCTTTTTCCAGCCTGCGACCAGGAATCTATGGTCTTATTTGCCACTGTCTGTTCATCTGCTTGTATCTCTCTGTCTTATATCCTATCGCTGTCCATAACCGTCACCATTTTCAGACACGCTGTCACCGGTTTGTTTCTATCATCTTTTTTCTCCCTCACTTTTCCCTAATTCTCTAAGTTCTATCAGCTTGTCCAGGACTTAGGTTTTCCCTACCCTTTTCTGTCACAATCTCTCTATTTTCACTCACCTGCTACTATTTCCAACCTCTCTCCCTGCCCACAAAGTAATTCTACATTCTTTCTTGTACTTCCGTTTTTATTTCTTTGCTTCGCGTTTCGCAAGCAACTTGATGTCTTTTTCACCTCTCGGTTTGTTGTTAAAATACCGTAAGGCATTCTAATTTCTCAATGTTTCACTTCATTCATCACTTAGTCCGAAGTATGTTATCTCCTTGTTTATTTGGTTTCTTTAAGCCGTAAGACCACATATCTATATTTCCCTGTTCTTCTCACAACTTATTAGTATCAGTTTTGGCTGTAAGCCTTTTTGTATTATTCTCTGTTAATTTCATGTATTTTTTTCTTTTGGTTAGCAACCCTGCCTTTGTTCACTTTTCGTGCACACTCGTCTATATCATTGTATCAGCAATATTTAAACGAACAATATTGTCTTAAGTGTTGAAATTGTAATGATTTCTAATTGACACCAGATGAAGGAATCGTACGTCTGTTTGCACTGTTTCGTTTTGCCTATAAATTTCCATGTTTATGCAGTTGTAATTTTGCAATAGTATTTTGTAGTATTAGTAGTATGTTGGACAAAATATTCAGCATTTCTTCTAGTTCCCTACGTTCTGAATTCAAATTCTATCGCGGTTGACTACGTCTTTTATCCTTTTGGGGGCGATAAAATAAGTACAAGTTGAGCCCGGGGGAGGGGTCAATGTAATCAACTTACTCTCTCTCTCCTAAAATTGCTAGCCTTATGCCAAAATTTGAAACAATTATTTATTTTATCAATCGCACACACATTTTCACTTTACAGTCACGTGACTCAGGGTTTCATTTCCTTCATAAAAGAGAATTATATTTAAGACTTGTTGAATGATTCTTCATTTCAGTTTGAAAGTCATACCTGGCGAAACTTCAAGCACACGCAAACTAAGTTGCGAAAGTGTTCAGTTCCTGAAATTCTCGCCGCAACCCGCCCAGAATCCAGCAACGCAGAATCCTGTAACGAACTTCCCATTGACTTCTATGTTTATTAACCATGTGTATTCACACACTATACGTTATGTAATCACTTTGCATTCAAATTATATATGAATTTAAAAAAAAAGGAACCTCTTTTTACTGTTTTAAATGATGCATAATTAAATTCAAAGTAGTTTAAAAAAGCCTAATGTAATTATTGACAGTATCAATTGTCGCAGGCGTAGCTGTGTGGTAAGAAGCTCTCTTCCCAATCATATGGTTCCGGGTTCAGTTCACAGCGTAGCACCTTGGCAACTGTCGTCTATTACAGCCTCGAGCCGGAGTGGATTTGGTACCACAATATTGTTTATTCTAAGAGAACATCCACGTTTTTGGTGGGGATAAATATTACTTCATTGAGAGGTGTATTCCTGAATAAGGATATAGTAGTCACAAAAACCAATTCCAGATTTCGACTTGATGGCTGAACCTTATAAAAGTGAGTTACAACATATACATTGATCAGGTGGGACTTCATGATTATTTGCTTGTCCCGCCCTAAAGAATAAAAATAACAAAACATCTTGAACTTTGAGACCACATCCTCCTCATGCTTGTTGAACTTTGCAAAATTTCTCTCGGAAGCATGGTGAGGATTTAAGCTATAACAGCGGCGGAAAATTGGTTTTGACCATCCTTGGTCAACCTCTCTTAAAACGTTACATACTTTCAACATGTTTGTCTCTACTTTCGTAAAGTAGTCGTCTTCGTGCTTAAACATAACAGCATACGTTCAATGCTTTAATATATGTTCCCCACCACGCTCTGCCCCGTGCAGTTTGCACATAACCACTGAAGTAACATAAAGACTGAAAGCCTTAAAAAAAAAGGGAAAATAAAATAAAAACACTTATTGGCGGGTTTTACAAAAAGTAGAAGTTGTAGCTTGTATAGCATTGCGCTAGCTGGAACATATAAACATACTACAAATTTACTAGCTGAAACAATTAAAAGAAAATAACACCAGTAGCGAATACCTGCCGACTACCGTCATAAACACAACATCCCCGTCACACTCTGTCTTATACATCGACAACGTGGGAGCTTGTAAAAGGTTGCTCAAGCTGCTAGAAATTACAGCCTAATGCCCTTCAAATTACACCACAGACTTTAAAAAATGGAGACCTTTGTTAATGTTGTATCTGATGTAAAACAAGACGGGGTTATCTGGGTCGGAATACTTTTGATTAGGAAAGCTATGGGGCTAAATAATGTAACCTCCTCCAAATCACATTAACGTGATCGTTTAAACTGCTAAAAATAGCTGTGAAATCTCTCTCAAATCGATGTTTTAAAAATATTGGGATAGACATACATTAGATAACGCAGTCGGAGATCCTCGTCCAGCCCAAATATAGTATGGTCACGGCTGGAATACATATGATCATATGTATTCGATTAGAGTTGACCGAGAGATAAACTATATATCCCCGTCACCAAAACCAAGTATACGACGACAACCACCAACATCGGATCCAGTGTGCTCAATAAAAAACAATACTTATCACTAACGACTGTATGACCGCCACCCAAACTACAGACAATCCGCAATCACCACCACCTATATCCTCACCACTACGATAACAACCATCGCCATCACTACTTATTTCTTTACTACCCACAAGGAGCTAAACACAGAGGGGACAAACAAGGACAGAAACGGATTAAGTCGATTACATCAACCCCAGTGCGTAACTGGTACTTAATTTATCGACCCCGAAGGATGAAAGGCCAAGTCGACCTCGGCGGAATTTGAACTCAGGACGCAGCGGCAGACGAAATACTGCTAAGCTTTTTGTCCGGCGTGCTAACGTTTCTGCCAGCTCGTCGCCTTCTATCGTCATCACCACTGCAGACATTATCCTCCCTACTATCAACGATATTTCTACTACAATCATTACCAACACAAGCAACTATATTACCACCACTATTTACATCTCCGCTGCCGCCACTACAAACAACTATTTATCCACAACCATCACGAACTGTATCACCGCCGCCGCCACCACCACCACCACACCACCACCACCACCACCACCACCACCACCACCACCACCACTAACTGTATCAGTATCACCATTACAAGCTATCATCACTATCATCGCAAACTATCCCGTCCCGCCGCCGTCGACATAAACAACTTTAAACCCCGCCTTCGTCTCTACCACTACCATAAAGGACGATCTCTCCACCGCCTCCATCACTATAATCAAAACCAGTGTTGTCATCATCAAACAGCAAGCCAAGCGAATGTGGTTACTGGTACTGCTAAAAACACCAGCTAAAAACTCCATCAAACCATGCCCCTGACATTAAAATAATCCGATCTAGTTGAGCTGAAAAAGACGTGATGGTCACATCCGGACTGCCTTTGATAATTGATCTTTGTTCAACGAGTGTCGACTTGCGTTCAAACTTAAACAATATCGCCACTATCATTAGCAACATCATATCAACGTGGGGGCCTCTGCGTGGTTGGCCGACCTGTGACAAAAAAACGGCAGCTGAATTGCACCCTGTGATATTAAAGGAAAAGAATTTAGATAATTCTGTGTTTGGGTTGTATTTGAGAAAAGACGGGTTTGGTTGCGGTTGGAATGCCTTTTGATCAGTTCTTTTGCGGTCAGGATTGATTCGGGTCTAAATAATAATAATCACACGAGGAACGTCAACGATTAAACCACATCGTAACAGCAACATGTCCTTATATCATCACTAGTAACAACAACAACAACTACTACTACTACTACTACTACTACTATGTTGACACCATGATCATCACTACTACAAGCACTTCTATTAATTACAACAACCCACTCCTAAGTTCTTGAAGTACAAAAACAACCTCACTCCTCCTTTTCACTATATCGCAAAATAACAAAAACACCTCCAAACTCATTACTTCCTCGATTACAACAACAACAACTTAACTACTTCACCAATCACAACAACAATTATACTGGTGAATTTATTTATTTGCTGGAATGTTATTTTTTCTTCTCCTTAAGTGGTTGTGTCTTGCTTGAAAACAAGATTTCTAACCAGTTGATCAGCAGAAAAGTGTTTACTTGAAAGAAATGCATTTGTATATGGTAAATATTTTTTTCCTTTAACGAAATAATTATTTACATTTGTTTACAGCTGTCCAAAGTCCCACATCATCGGATTAAAATAATGATAATAATAATTTTACATTGATATGCATTTAATAATATCCTTAGATGCTGTTTTATTAGCGAGCGGGATCCCTGAGGATTCCAAGTTTTATAAATGCATCTTGTTTCTGTTTTGATGTATAAATTTGTAATCTTCAAAATAATATTCGTGCTATTATTTAAAAACTATCGGTTACGTTTCTATTTCTTTCCATAGCTAAGGTTTTAGAAAGTAAAATACTCGAACGTTGTGTAACTTTCGGAAACGTTTACCTTGTTAAAGGTTTCGATTGGGTCTTTGATTGCGTTCTATAATTTTTTAAGCGTCACACTCGAACACACGTGGCCACAAGCAGAAAAATAAACACTATCTACCTCTGTAATCTTTATATATACTGTATCACTCTGTATAATCTATTTCTAACTTTGGAGTGTCTTTTCTCTGTCTCAGCAACGGAAGAATTCTTTCAAACAAAAAATCATTTCAGCGTGATACAACGGGGCACAACGTGGAAGAATGCATTGTAGCAAAACGATTTTACATATAATCGCTTTTCTACGTTTAAATTTTGAGTTCGAATCCGGTTGGTGTTGATTTTGTTTTACATCGCTTTAGTATTTGTCAACATCCCCTTCATCGCTGTGGTAGAAAGATTTGGTTGATATTTCTAGCAGGCCTAACGACTATACAGTCTTTTCTCGATTTGTCCGAATGTGCAGAGATGAAACCGCAGATTACTACTGACTTGTGGTTCTTGCGAGCAGTACGTCTTAAGTTATAGCCATACTGGACTGCTGTCCGGGAGCCTCGCAGGTCTAGGGGCCCAATCCTGATGTATGTATACTGTGGATTGCTGTCAAAAAAAGCGTAGGGGCTTATAATGCTGTTGAGACGGCTCTGCTTATGAGCTGTTTTTGAGTAACCTCATGTCATACCTTATCTGGCTGAACTGATTCCAGTTCTAATTGTGACCATTCCAAGTTTTCGTTTATAAGTGGAGTTAAGTGGTAGAAATAACAGTATGCAGTATTCACTTAATGCGTTAATTGATTTGTATTAGTGCCATATTCTGTTGAAACAATATATCTATATTACGCAAGTGTTTTGATCTGAGATAGTGTGTTGAAACTAAAGCGATTGCAGCTTGGCAGACAAGTTGGCTATTCAGTAACACGCGAAGACCATCAACTCCACTAATATAATTATTTGTAATATGGTGTCAAAATTTTCGCCGTTCGATCCAGCGGCCTGTTCATCAGGGCCGGCCCTAGGATTGCTGGCGCCCTGAGCAAGCTGAACTTCGGCGTCTACAAGCTGACGGTCGTGGAAATTTCCTTGTCTTTGTCACGCCCTCCTTGGCGCCCCGGGCGACTGCCTGAGTTGCCGGTACCTTGAGCCAACCCTGGTGTTCACTAGAGATAAACTTCTTTACATACAATCTTCGTGGACAGAATAATTATGTCTAGCTGAATCACTTTCCATCCTGTATTGGGATTTTGTCAGCCACATAGTTCTGCTTTGACTGTCTACAGAAATACCAACGAATCCATTATTACCGATGGTATTTAATTCGAACTAGTAGAAATGCCAATGCATCGGAAAAACGCTTTGGCGGCTTTTCTTCAGCCCTCTTTAAGTTCTTAGTTCAGTTCTGCCTAGATCAACTTTGCCTTTCATCCGTTCGGGGTTGATTAGATAAGTACCAGTTGAACACTGGGAAATTATATATATATATATATATATATATAATCGATTAACTCCCTCCCCTAAAAGTGATGGTCTTGTTCCTAAATTTGAAACCATTTAAATTCTGAGTTCAGATCCTGTCGGAGTCAACTTTTCGATCTTTCCGAGATTGATGAAATACACATGTACCAGACAAGTACTGGAATCGATTATTATTCGACTGTAGCGTCCCTCCCAACCCCCGAATAAACATTTGATGGCTTTGTACCAATTTAAAAAATCATAATTGTTAGAGTCGCTGTTAATGTTGCTGTTCAAACCCAGCTCAGCTCTAATAAAAAGGAACTGAATCGGTTTGGTCATGTTAAATCTTTTCATTAAATCTATGATTTCGTTCCATAGTTAAGTTTGTTGAATGTATAACTCCCGAATTGGTTTTATGATAAAGTATATTTGAGAGCTATCTCCAAGTGCTAATCTTTTTGATCCAACGCTGGTCATCCATCCTTTTATTTTGCTTCTTCAGATGTATCTAGGGATACATTATCTAATGTTCACTTTTTTTAAGATGTCAAAGATTTGAGTGTTATTTCTAGAAGTCCGAACGACCATAGAGATGTTCTCTGACGTGTCTGAAATGCGCAGAGATGATTGAACCGTCTGTCAATACTTTCGCTCAGTGACCGCAGATTATTACTTAAACTTACTGTTCGTCTACTGACCTGTTGTTGAATAATCCCATGTCGTCCATGAACCAGTAGAACTTTGATCGTTGATATCCATCAGTGTCCTGCCTAGGCTTTTGTTTATTCAACACTACATCAACCTATGTCTCCTCTTGAATTTTTTAACGATAGGTTGTGGTTTAGGAAATATTTTTACTGCTAGTTCTAGCAGGTTGTGCGACAACATAGAGGATCTCACGTTGACTCGAATCAGAGGCTCTCTAGATATGTCTCGCTCTCAATCAAATCATCTCATCTATAATACTCAAATAACCTGTACCGTTTAATCACAGTAATGGTACAGAATCATATTGTTTGTTTTTGTACAGTTTCCTGACTGTCTGATGACTGCTCATATCCTCACAATTTTTTCTTCCGTCATAAGTATCGTTTATCACATAGGATCACACAAGATCACACTGCTCTTTGCATGTGTTTACTTTTAGCCTATTTTTATGTTACGCCCATCGCTACAATGTTATTGTATTACACTTTAGTAACTGGGAAATTTCACTGTATTTATATAGGCGCAGGCGTGGCTGTGTGGTAAGATTGTTTCCCAACCACATGGTTCTGGATTCAGTCCCACTGCGTGGCACTTTGTGGATTTGGTAGATGCAAACTGAAAGAAGCTCGTCTGTGTTTGTACCCCACCACCACCATTTGGCAACCGGTGTTGGTGTGTTTACGTCCCCGTAAGGTAGCGGTTCGACAAAAGTGACCTATAGAACAAGTGTCAGGCTTAAAACAAATAGTACTGGGGTCGATTTGTTCCACTTAGATTCTTCAAGGTGGTGCCCCATCACGGCAGTGCCCTAGTATGGCTGCAGTCCAATGATTGAAACAAATAAAAGATAAGACATATGTGATGGCCTGTTTAAGCATGTGATTGAAATGAATGCAACGTTTTAAGACAAAATAAAAATAAAAAAACCCTGTAGAAGCGTATGTTGAAATCTACTAGTTTTTTTCTGCACTGAATGTTCTCTTGGAGAATGTGGGAAAATTTTTTAGTGCTACTAATAAAATAATTATTTACATGTAATATAGATGCATGATATAATTTACATACAGTCTGTGTGTTTATATATCACCTATATAAACATAACACACTCATTTGCATACATATATGCATACACATTCACACACAGTGGTAATAAAACACTATATATATATATATATATATATATATATATATATATATATATTGTCTATTACATGCATAATTGCATAATCTGTACACAGCTAGTCTCCAACACATCTATACAGAAACTAAGTACATTTTGTTGTGTTCATTTTCTGTTTTCATATTTTATTATCTTTTCATTTGCATGCTAAAATAGGACGTGCATAGTTCACAGGTTACGCTTTATTCATAAAGATATTCATAAAGCTATGAATTATTTGGGGCTGCAATAAGTCTATAGAATGAAAGAACATATGGTAACTGATATAAAAGGAAATATATCAGAGAGTGCTTACAAGTTTCTGGCTTTAACCCTTTTGTTACCATATTTCTGTTGAGATACTTTGTGTTTCTTTCAATTAAGTTTAAATAAGTTATTTAGTAAAATAACTTATTTATTATTAAGCTAGTGTTAGGAACATAAATTGTGACTAAGATTTGGTGGAAGATTCTAATTGAGAACTTTTGAAAACAAGACATTTGTACTACAGAGTCAGAGGCAGTTTCAGCTGGATTGGTATTGAAAGGGTTAAGGATATCATGAAAGGGCTAATTGGAGGCACAACCTTCCAAGTTCTTTTACTGGGCTTAGGAAACCCGAAGGACTACTGCAATAAGTGTGTGAATCTGACAGGGGAATATGTTGAATAAAATCATAATTAACTGATCCTCTTGTATTTTCTTTTACCCAAAGCCAAGAACTTTTCAGCAGGAAATATTAGTGGATCCTTATATATATATATATATAAGGATTCATTTAGATTTTCTTGATATGATGTCAATGCAAGATACACACATCCATTATTTTAATGTCCACTTTTCCATGCTTACATGATACAGATGGAATTTACTCAGGCAGATTTTCTACAGCTCACCTATTTTCATGCAAGGTAATATTTCTTGAAAATTAGACATGTTTTCTTGGAAAATTGCAAAAATATCATGATGGTGATATTCGTTTCCGACAGTGTAAGCACATTTCATTACCATCATCATAATTTAACATCTATCTTCCATGTTGGCATCGATTGGATGGTTTGGTAGGAGCTAGTATGTCAGAAGACTGCACCAAGTTCCACTGTTTGCTTTTACATGGTTTTTATGGCTGGATGCCAACTACCTTCCTAACGCCAACCGCTTTACGGAGTAGACTGGGTGTTTTTTACAAGGCACCAGCACTAATGAGATTTGCTTTGGCACAGTTTTTATGGCTGGATGCTCTTCCAGATGCCAACCACTTTACAGGGTGGCCTTTTTTTTTTTACAACAAACATAACCACATATGTACACACACAGACATACATGTTAGTCTTTCAGTTACATATATGTATGCATGTGTATATGTTTGTGTGTCTGTGTTTGTCCCCCCACCATCACTTGACAACCGATGTTGCTGTGTTTATGTTCTTGTAACTTAGCAGTTCAGCAAAGGAAACTGATAGAATAAGAACTAGGCCTACAAAGAATAAGTCCTGGCATCAATTTCTTCGACTAAAGGTAGTGCTCCAGTATGGCTGCAGTCAAATGACTGAAACCAATAAAAGAATATATATATATATGTTGTTAAGTCTATGTCTGGTCAAAGAGTGACCAATGGTTTCACATCCACAAGGAGCCTAGCCCCATGGATGTCTCGTCATACTCTAAAGCCAAAAACAAATGTAACTCATCTCTGGGAGGCAGGAACCCATTAGTCATTTGGTCAGCAAGTCACCGTTACAGACATTTGGACAGTGACTTACTGACCAAATGACCATAACGGATTCCTGCCTCTCAGAGGTGAATAGTTAGATGTCTTTGGCTTTAGAGTCTAACAAGACGTTCATGGGGGCTAAAGCTCCTTATGAATGCCAAACCATTGGTCATTCTATGACTGGACATACACTTAACTGCATATAAACACGTTACTACTCTATGGTTTACAGTGTGTTTCTTTTTCAGATATATGATACATTGACAATGGTTGTCTTTTGCCTAATTCTGGGTCATCCCTGAGCAGACTGATCTATGTCCAAAAGCATTCTACTCCTAACCATCTCATCTTTCTTTCAGACATAGTGTACTCCATACTATTATGCTATTTCTAGAAGGTTAAGTGATTATGAAGAGGCTCTCATATTAGCTGTTATCTAATCTAATATTTCTTATTGATGATGGTAGAATTGTTGGCTGTTGTTGGGGTGGGATGATGGTTTTCATGATCTGACTAAAACTAGCTTTGAATATTCAATTGTTTAGCTAGAATATGTTACCTTTTTTTACCCTACATTATGGTATATTCTGTCAGTTCTTGTAATAACAATTATTATAAGGGTGATAATATCTTTCCTTGTCATTCTGCACTTCCCTATTGATATCTTATCTTGCTTTTCAATCTGTGTCAGTCTCTTCTCTGTCTGAATAGCTCCTTTTATATTTTGATCACTATTGTACTTTTTATATTTTTGTGACTAATATATCTTCGGTCATCTTGTTTTCTCCACTATCTTATATCAAATGTTGGTTTATGTATCTCCCATTATAGCAGTCTCATATAAAATAGTAAGTTGATTCTCTTATTCTAGCTGTCTGATATTAATTAGTTACTTCCAGTTATTCAATATAGTTGTTTATCATCAGAAGCTTGATTCTGGCTTGATTCCATAGCTTGCATTGGCCTTGTGGATAAAGGTAAAGTAATGTTTTGTTGGATGAAAAATTGAGTTTGTATCCTAACACTGCACAATTTCCTAGGTAAGATCACCATTTTCTACCAACTTAACTAGAATATCAGGGAAATTTAAATGCACATACTCATTGAACAGTATTACTTTAGATTAGGTATTCTCAACCATTCTTGCCTATGAACCCTTTTGGTTGCTGTTTTACCCAGATGGACCCCCATAGCCATTTGATGTTTAAAGACCAGTTTTATAGTTACTTTTTCCAAAATTCCTGTTGTGTTTTATACCTATTCACTTCTGAGAGAAGATGTTTCAGTGGATGGAAACCTGTTGAAATATGCAGAATATATGAGAAAGAAACCTAGTTGTTTCTTGCACTAAATGCATCTAAAGCAAAATGTTTCCTCATGGACATTTAAAATGCTACTGTGAATCCCCAGTTTACTATTTTGTTTGCTTGGACTCCAGTTGTGAGCTGCTGCTCTAAATGGAAACTGCGAAGTCAGTGATATATAAGAGTAAGGTAAATTTTATTGTGCTACTTTGTAATATTTTCTGTAAAGTTATCTTATATGGGCGGAGATGACTGAGATAGGACATTAGACTAGAGGTATTATTGTATCTAGTGTGATACTTAAATGTTCTGATTTTAAACACTATCAAAATAGATATAAAAAATTTTATTTACTGTATGGAGTTTATAAAACTAATATGAAATGTTAATATACTTTAGTTGGTTTAATCAATTAGTCTTCTCTATTAAGAAAACTTGCCGTGTGTCTAAATCAAACCATGTTGATGTATTTCTTCAGGAGTTTAGGAAATGACTAAGATAGAACATTGGATTGGATGTCTTAATTCATTTAGTTTAGTTTGTGCTGTTATTTGTCTCGATGTGTGTATATATGCATGCATGTATGTAAATACATGTGTGTGTGTATGTGTTGGCCCCTGTGCCGGTGGCATGTAAAAAGCACCATCCGATCGTGGCCGTTTGCCAGCCTCGTCT
The DNA here is from genome assembly GCF_006345805.1 of Octopus sinensis. Lineage (NCBI taxonomy): Eukaryota > Metazoa > Mollusca > Cephalopoda > Octopoda > Octopodidae > Octopus > Octopus sinensis. The sequence continues at coordinate 42,926,240 of NC_043002.1, read as the reverse complement.
GGCACCTGTGCAGGTGGCACGTAAAAAGCACCCACTACACTCACGGAGTGGTTGGCGTTAGGAAGGGCATCCAGCCGTAGAAACATTGCCAGATCAGACTGAGCCTGGCGCAGCCTTCTGGCTTCCCAGACCCCAGTTGAACTGTCCAACCCATGCTAGCATGGAAAACGGACGTTAAATGATGATGATGATTGTCAGTAGTTCATATATCAAAAAAAGAAGCATACTGTTAAAAATTTGAGCAATAATATATTTTTTTGGAAGTTAATTGTTATGGCCTGTCTGAGAGTGAACATTGGTTTCGCACCTATAAAGCGCTTAGCTGTATAGTTGACTCGTCAGATACAAATGGCTGAAAGCACATAATCTATCTACAACTAGTAGGAGGAATACGTCATGGTCAGTTAGCAATTTGCCTGCTTTTAGGAAATCATTAATAGCAATGAAGACACGTACTACAAACATGCATACATACACGTGTGTGTGTGAGTGTGCCTTCATTGTTACTAATGATTTTTTTAAAAGCAGACAAATTTCCTTTCTGGCTCTTCTTTCTTCTGTGTTCAAATCCCACCATGACCAACTTTACCTTTCATGTTTTCAAATCCACTACAATAAGTACTAGGTTTAAACAATCAACTGAACAAACCTATGATCAAAAACATTCCAGCTGTGACCATCTCTTTTTTGGAGGGGCAGTCAGGTGGGGATGGTAGTTTTTGTTTGTACATATGGGTCTATATTATCCAGTGTTTTCATTTTAAGATAGGAGGGTGTGATTTCAGATTAATTTGACTTTTTGTTGCTGGTTGAGTGACCACATAAAGATTCTGTTGTGGGCTCTGTGTAATAGTAAAGTTAGCATTAGAATTATTTCTATATATATAAACGGCAAAATGTCTGTCTGTGTGTGTGTCCTTTATACAAATCCACAATTTTTCAGTTAGAGAACTCGCATTTTCTATGGTCATTCAAAACCGTCCAAGGGTGGTTGTGCACATCTTTACATTTCCCCTGTCACCCTGCAAAGCCATTAAAAAATCAATAGAAGTGATTTTTTTTTGTGAATTTTCTATCCAAAACCTAATCAAAATGCCCGAAACTTGATACGCCAATTGAGTGCCAGCTAGCTGTATGTGATTGGTCGGAGATTTGGACAGTACTCACATGTATGTGCGCACACATGCAGCTGTATATGCATGCACTAGCACTATGACCTGGTGTTGCCAGGTCATAGTGCTAGTTTGTATTATTTGTAAAGAGAGCAAAAATTCTGGATCATCATCATCTAAATCATTTTTCCATGCTGGTATAGGTTGGACAGTTTAACAGGATCTGGTAAGCCACAGGGCTGCATTGAGTTTAAGTGTCAGTTTTGGTACAGTTTCTACAGCTGGATGCCCTTCCTAGTGTCAGCTACTTTACAGTGTGTACTGAGTACTTTTTGTCATGCCCTGTAACTCGCAAAACAAGAAAAGAACATGAAAGAAGCCCGCCACTTAACAAAGTGGTGGTGGAGCATTTGAGAGCGAAAGGTGGTTAGGAAACTTGAATGTCATTAAAAGCATGAAATTCCTATATAAAAAATGTAATGATTTTTCTTTATGACAGAATGACTTAATGTAATGTCATTATGAAGAGCATCCATGTGTAAAATGGTAATATGGAAGCTTATATAGGTCACAGTTATTTACCTGACTATTCAAATAAATTGTTTGTGTACATGATAGAAATCTATTTGTTATACTGACCTTATTTTCCAATTTTTAATATGATCCCATTTGAATATTGTTGTCAAACTATTTACCCCTCAGAGCAAGTTATTTCTTTTATCATTGATTTTGGTATGTAAAAGAAACTTTTCAAATTTTAAATGATTACAAAATTTCTACTACTTGCTATGAGGTTTAGTTACTTGTCTATCTATTTAATTCATATTACCTATGCATTGATGTTACCTACCTTTATAATCTTTCTATATATTGTATCACTCTGTATAATCTATATCTTTACAAATGACTAACTTAGTATACTGTTATATATATATTATCTATCTAATTATATTATCTGCTTATATTATCTATCTGTCTGTCTGTCTGTCTGTCTGTCTGTCTGTCTGTCTGTCTATATCTCTATCTATCTATCTATCTATCTATCTATCTATATCTCTATCTATCAGATAGATAGATAGATAGATAGATAGATAGATAACAAAACAAGACAAAGACGGGTGTGTAAACAACAAATAGATGTATTAGTTTAACACTCGGGAAGTAAGAAAGTCTTTTACGTTTCGAGCCTACGCTCTTCGACAGAAAGGAACACAGAAATAAACTGAGAGAGAAAATAAAAAAGGTTTAGTGGCTAGCAATCTATCTATCTATCCATCTATTCATTCATTCATTCTTTCTGTATTGTTTATCTATGTTATATCTGTCTACATGATCTGTCTATCTACATCAATGGCTCTCAACTAAAGTCCATATGACTCTTTGTGGCATCATATTAGATTTTATTGTTAAAATGTGTGCAATAAATCAGTTGTATTTCTACAATATACAAAATATATTAACAATTTTTCTATACACTTCCTAATAAAAAGTCAATTATAGACTACAATAGAATTTTTTTAAAAACATTCAATGATTATGAGGGTCCATCAAAGTAAAACAGGAATCAGAGGGGTCCATAGTCCAAAAAATGCTTCAGAAATGATGGTCTACATCTGTTTGCCTTCAGGCTTTCTGTCTGTATGATCTGTGCTTATATATGAGCTATCTATCTATATATCTGTTAGTGAGCTATGTCTGTCTCTCTGTCTCTTTTGGTCCGTTTCTCTCTCTTTCTGTCTGTCTCTCTCTTTCTGTCTCTCTCTTTCTGTCTGTCTCTCTCTTTCTGTCTGTCTCTTTCTGTCTGTCTGTCTCTCTCTTTCTGTCCGTCTCTCTCTCTCTCTTTCTTTCCGTCTCTCTCTCTCTCTTTCTTTCCGTCTCTCTCTCTCTTTCTTTCTTTCCGTCTCTCTCTCTTTCTTTCTTTCCGTCTCTCTCTCTTTCTTTCTTTCCGTCTCTCTCTCTTTCTTTCTGTCCGTCTCTCTCTCTCTTTCTGTCCGTCTCTCTCTCTCTCTTTCTGTCCGTCTCTCTCTCTCTCTTTCTGTCCGTCTCTCTCTCTCTCTTTCTGTCCGTCTCTCTCTCTCTCTTTCTTTCTGTCTGTCTTTCTCTCTTTCTGTCCGTCTTTCTCTCTCTCTCTCTCTCTCTCTTTCTGTCGGTCTCTCTCTCTTTCTGTCGGTCTCTCTCTCTTTCCGTCCATCTCTCTCTCTTTCCGTCCGTCTCTCTCTTTCCGTCCGTCTCTCTCTTTCTGCCCGTCTCTCTCTCTCTTTCTGTCCATCTCTCTCTCTTTCCGTCCGTCTCTCTCTTTCTGCCCGTCTCTCTCTCTCTTTCTGTCCATCTCTCTCTCTCTTTCTCTCTCTCTCTCTCTCTCTTCTGTCGGTCTCTCTCTCTTTCTGTCGGTCTCTCTCTCTTTCCGTCCATCTCTCTCTCTTTCCGTCCGTCTCTCTCTTTCCGTCCGTCTCTCTCTTTCTGTCCATCTCTCTCTCCCTTTCTGTCCATCTCTCTCTCTCTTTCTGTCCATCTCTCTCTCTCTTTCTGTCCATCTCTCTCTCTCTTTTCTGTCCATCTCTCTCTCCTTTTCTGTCCGCCTCTCTCTCCTTTTCTGTCCGCCTCTCTCACCTTTTCTGTCCGCCTCTCTCTCCTGTCCGCCTCTCTCTCCTTTTCTGTCCGCCTCTCTCTCTCTCTTTCTGTCTGCCTCTCTTTCTCTCTTTCTGTTCATCTCCCTCTCTCTTTCTGTCCATCTCCCTCTCTCTTTCTGTCCATCTCCCTCTCTCTTTCTGTCCATCTCTCTCTCTCTCTTTCTGTCGGTTTCTCTCTTTCTGTCGGTTTCTCTCTTTCTGTCGGTTTCTCTCTTTCTGTCGGTTTCTCTCTTTCTGTCGGTTTCTCTCTTTCTGTCGGTTTCTCTCTTTCTGTCGGTTTCTCTCTTTCTGTCGGTTTCTCTCTTTCTGTCGGTTTCTCTCTTTCTGTTGGTTTCTCTCTCTTTCTGTCGGTCTCTCTCTCTTTCCGTCTGTCTCTCTCTCTTTTTGTTCGCCTTTCTCTCTCTCTTTCTGTCCGTCTCTCTCTCTCTCTTTCTGTCCGTCTCTCTCTCTCTTTCTGTCCGTCTCTCTCTCTCTCTCTCTCCGTCTCTCTCTCTCTGTCTGTCCGTCTCTCTCTCTCTTTCTGTCCGTCTCTCTCTCTCTTTCTGTCCGTCTTCTCTCTCTCTCTCTGTCTGTCTGCCTCTCTCTCTCTTTCTGTCCATCTCTCTCTTTCTGTCTGCCTCGCTCTCTCTTTCTGTCCATCTCTCTCTTTCTGTCCATCTCTCTCTCTCTTTCTCTCTTTCCGTCCATCTCTCTCTCTCTTTCTGTCCATCTCTCTCTCTCTTTCTGTCCATCTCTCTCTCTCTTTCTGTCCGCCTCTCTCTCTCTTTCTGTCCGCCTCTCTCTCTCTTTCTTTCCGCCACTCTCTCTCTCTCTCTTTCTGTCCGCCTCTCTCTCTCTCTCTCTTTCTGTCCGCCTCTCTCTCTCTCTCTCTTTCTGTCCGCCTCTCTCTCTCTCTCTCTCTCTCTCTCTCTCTCTCTCTGTCCATCTCTCTCTCTCTCTTTCTGTTTATTTCTCTCTTTCTGTCGGTTTCTCTCTCTTTCTGTCGGTTCTCTCTCTCTCTTTCTGTCGGTCTCTCTCTCTCTTTCTGTCGGTCTCTCTCTCTTTCTGTCGGTCTCTCTCTCTTTCTGTCGGTCTCTCTCTCTTTCTGTCGCTCTCTCTCTCTTTCTGTCGCTCTCTCTCTTTCCGTCCGTCTCTCTCTCTTTCCGTCCGTCTCTCTCTCTTTCCGTCCGTCTCTCTCTCTTTCCGTCTCTCTCTCTTTCCGTCCGTCTCTCTTTCCGTCCGTCTCTCTCTGTTTCCGTCCGTCTCTCTTTCCGTCCGTCTCTCTCTGTTTCCGTCCGTCTCTCTTTCCGTCCGTCTCTCTCTGTTTCCGTCCGTCTCTCTCTCTTTCCGCCCGTCTCTCTCTCTTTCTGTCCGTCTCTCTCTCTCTCTCTTTCTGTCCGTCTCTCTCTCTCTCTCTTTCTGTCCGTCTCTCTCTCTCTCTCTTTCTGTCCGTCTCTCTCTCTCTCTCTTTCTGTCCGTCTCTCTCTCACTCTTTCTGTCCGTCTCTCTCTCCTCTCTCTCTCTCTCTCTCTTTCTGTCCTCTCTCTCTCTCTTTCTGTCGTCTCTCTCTCTCTCTCTCTTTCTGTCCGTCTCTCTCTCTCTTTCTGTCCGTCTCTCTCTCTCTTTCTGTCCGTCTCTCTCTCTCTCTTTCTGTCCGTCTCTCTCTCTCTCTTTCTGTCTATCTCATGTCCTTATGCAGAGTGTGAGTCGAATATGTAGCTTCTATTTCTAGCTGGTCAAGTGACTGTTGAGGCTCCCTCATTAGCTCATATGCATAAAGGAAATTCAAAGTAGTATCTTTGATCTTTTAGTCCTTTCAGTTATAGGACTGTGGCCTTGCTGGGAGATCTCTCTGAAGGGTTTTCATCTGGGGTCCATATTAGATTTTGTTAACTTTATGTGCAATAATTTGGTTATAGTTCTACACTACACAAAATATTTTAACTGTTTTTTTATTCAATTCCTAATAATATTTAATTATAAAAATACAGCAGGATTTATTTTATTTATATTGAATTGCTATTTTATTTATATTGCTATGGAGTAAAATAGTAAAAGGGGGTCCATGGGCAAAAAGTTGGTTGAGAGCCACTCAATACTTATTTTTCAAGTCTCATACTTATTCTATTGGTCTTTTTTAATGAACCACTAAGTCATGGAGACATAAACAAACCAACATTGATTGTCAAGTGGTTGAGTGCGTGCACACACACACACACACACACACACACACACAAACACACAAACACATGCATACACGTATGATAGGCATCCACCCTGTTTCCACTTTCCAAATTCACTTGCAAGGCACTGGTTAGGGCCAAATTAGGAGACATTTGCTCAAAGTGCTACACAGTGGGACTGAACCTGAAACCCACATGACTGGGAAACAAACCTCTTAACCGCATAGCCATGCCTGCACCTATTTTAAGTTAATTCTAATAGAATTTTCGTTCTACTTCAAATGACCAAAATGTGTTGTGGTCCTATTACAAATGAACAAATTTACCATGCAATGTTTTATATGTTTCTTGTTAGTTTTCTTTATGTGCGTGTGTGACTTTGTTCCCCTCTCTCCTGTCACCTTTCGTCTTATCCTCTTAATCCATTAAAGTGTTTCTGTTTCCTTGGTGATAGATAATGTTAACTACAGCACAGACAGTAGTAATAGCTTCAGGGTTTATTTGCTCGCATTTAATCACAACAAGGAAAATATCCCTCTTCAGAATCAGCTTGTTTAAATATCTCACTGTGTACTGACATCTTCTGTTGCAACAGGCTAGATAGAATAGCTTATATAAACTTCCATACTCATAGGCAAAGGTGTGGCTGTGTGATAAGATTACATCCGAACCACATAGCGCTGTGTTCAGTCCCACTGCATGGCACCTTGGGCAAGTGTCTTCTCCTATAACCTCAGGCCAACTACGGCCTTATGAGTGGATTTAGTAGATAGAAACTGAAAGAAGCCTCTCTGTGTGTGTGTGTGTGTGTATGTATGTATGTGTGTGTGTATATATATATATAATATATATATATATATATATATATTTGTGTGTTTGTTTCCATCACCATTGCATGACAACCAATGTTGGTGTGTTTATGTCCCTGCAACTTAGCGGTTTGGCAAAAGAGACTGATAGGATATGTACTAGTCTTACGAACAGTAAACCTTGAGGTCGATTTGTTTGACTACAACTCCTTAAGGTGGTGCTCCAGCATGGCTACAGTTAAATGACTGAAACAAGTAAAACAATAAATGAATATATTCATCGGGACTGATGAAATAAGTACATCAACCCCAGTTACACACTGGAGTTGATGTACTTGTCTTACCCTCTCCCCTGAAATTGCTGACCTTGTGCCAAAACTTATCTAATTTATTTTACTGTTCCTTTCTTTTCCAACTAAGATTGCTTTATTCTTCAGTGGTGTGTGTAGTGGTGGTGGTAGTGTAGTGAAATAGTGGTGGCTAGGAACTCATTTTAAATATTGTCCCAATATTTGGTGGGAAATGGCAATTTCAGAGAGAGAGACACTTGGTTAACAGTCTTGTCAACATCAAAGTCCTCACAGCTAAACAATTCTTGTAGCTACCTGCACTGCTTCTGACAAGATCCCAATTAAAAGATTTTTTTTTCTGTTTTTCCCTTCACACAAAGCTTGTCAGAAATACTGAATTTAAAAAAAAAAATTTATCCTTGCTTTATTTTTTTGCTTCTTAATTTTTATTTCTTCTTCATATTGTTATTAAGGTGGCAGGCTGGCTGAATGATTAGCAAGCTGGGCAAAATGCTTAGCGGCATTTCATCTATCGTTACATTCTGAGTGCAAATTCCATTGAGATTAACTTTGCCTTCCATCCTTTTGGGGTTGATAAAATAAGTATGTTAAACACTGGGGGTCGATGTAATTGACTAGTCCCACCCCTCTAATTTCAGGCCTTGTACCTATAGTAGAAAGGATTATTATTATTACTTAGGAGAGGGAACAAGCTGGCAGAATCGTTAGCATGCTAGTCAAAATGCTTAGTGGTATTTCTCCTGTCACTACATTCTGAGTTCAAATTCTGCCAAAGTTGACCTTGCCTTTCATCCTTTTGGGGTCGATAGAATAAGTCCCAGTTGAACATTAGGGTTGATGTAATCGACTCATACCCTCCTCCCAAATTATTGCCCTTGTGGTAGAATTTGAAAAGTCATGGGGAAAACATTACCTTATTTAGAAACAGATGTTTCCTATCACTGACCCCCACCTGTTTTTAAGCAAGGTAATATTTCCCCATGGCTAGACATGTTTTTTACAGAAGACTGGAAATGAAGAACCTTGCTTGTATGATGGTGATGTTTGTATGATTATGATGATGCTTGTATGATGGTGATGTTTGTATGATTATGATGATGCTTGTATGATGGTGATGTTTGTATGATTATGATGATGCTTGTCTGCAGTTTGGTGACTTAAACAAGTAAAATATAAAAGGTAACGCTACTTCATGGTCAAATGATTAGCTGTGACAGGTGAGTTGCAACCAACCATAAAAATAGTTACATGACTAGGGAAAAATATGGAAGGATGCCTACTGGAGGAAAACTTTAATTATAAAGACAAGTGCTTGACTAGCATATTTGGGCTAATTAAACGAAGAAAATTTAATAAAAAAACTCTTTAATCAAAAGAAAATTTTAACTAACTAAAAATTTCTTGGCTTAATTCATCAAGTGTTACTAGCACTAAAAGAGATAAAATCTCTGCATGGTTGCTTGACTTGCTAGAAATAGCAGTTTCTTCTGAAATGGACATGATTTTTAGTGTTGTCATATCTTTACGCTTTTAAAAACAATGGAAGGGTCTGCTCAGTCAAAACTGACCTGAAGTGGGCTAAACAACAACACTTGTGCCTTGTTTAGAGTTAATTAAATATTCTCTGGTCTTTAACAAGAAGTATAGCCTTAGAGACTCACTTTTACAAAATATTAACCCTTTAGCATTCTGATAACTTTGTCAAATGTAATACTTATTTATTCACATTGTTTTAAATTCATCATGCATTATCTCATTATTTGGGATTTCATTGACATGCTTCTTATTTTTAGAATGACATTGTAGGTGAGTTGTGAGAGGCTAGATCTAGTTGTTAGAACCTAAAAGTAGAATATTTAGACTATTTTATTTTTCTATCCAAGTACAGAGTGTTTATTAATGTCTTTGGTGGAGATGAATGTGATGTATTTGTTACTTTTTATCTGAATGCTTATATCTAGAAATAGTGTTGTTATATCTTTAGGCATTTTACTTAGATTAGTATGCAAGTGGTTGTTTTGTAGATCTTCCTTATGACATCATCAGGTGTATCCGTTTTGAAAAGAATGTCATTCCACATACCTGGTGTACATTGTAGGCTCATGTTCTGGTACCATATACTCATACACACCCACATTTTCATAATCTAGAATTTCATTTCCAGTTCTCTTCAGTTTAATTAACTAACTGTTTTGTAAACATCTGTATTATGTTTCTAGTTAGCTTGAAATGATATATAGAAGCTTGAATATTTAATAATATGGCTGAGATGGATATGTTAATGATTTATTAATTATTTAATTTGACATTAATGGAATCGATGGATTTGTAGAATCACTGAGATGGCAGGCAAAATTCCTTCTGATATTGAGTTGTATATTATATCTTGATATTCTGAGTTCACATCTTGCTGCAATGGACTTCACCTTTCATCCTTCTGCAGCCAAAGAATATATATATATATAATATTTATTTAAAAATTCAATATAATTGAATCCAATAATTGCTTCACAATACAGCTCATGATATTGACTCATTTGGTTGTCATGTATTATTATTTTGGATTTGTGGAAGGATGATTTGATTGTGACCTGTAAACATTTATAGCCACCGGTGTGTGGTTAGGAAGCTTCCTCTCCAACTATGTGGCTTTGAGTTCAGTCCCACTGTGCTGCTGTAGCTCCCACTGGGCTGACCAAAACCTTGTGAGTGGATTTGGTAGATAGAAACTGAAGAAAACGCTTCATGTGTATGAGTGTGTGTGTGTGTGTATACACACACACACACACACACACGCACACACACACATCTCATGCTTGTCTGTGTGTACCCTTGTGCTAGACAGTGTATGATGGTTGTAAATGAGCATCAGCATACAAATGTGGTTGTACAATCAATACCACCATTCTAGATGCGTGAACCAAATTTTAATATACAAACAAGGTTTCAAAACCTATCCTCTCCTGTCTATCTGGTGCTTCAGGAATATTAACATTATCATACTGAATGATATTTGCATCAATCAGCACAAGAAACTAATATTTCCTTTTCTATTTTTTTTTTTTTACATTGGGTGGTTGGTATTAGGAAGGGAATCCAGCCATAAAAACCCATGCCAAAACGTATATTGAAGCCTGATGCAGTCTTCTGCCTAGCCAGCTCTTGTCAAATCATCCAACCTGTGCCAGCATGGAAATTGGACATTAAATGATGATGATGACAAAGATAGAGAATGCTTGAAGTATAGTGATTGAAAAGAAATAAGTTCAATTCTGTATACATTGTGTATAGCAAGATAAAATGTTAGGGAGAAATATTTTTATTATATTTGTACCATAATAAATGTTTTCTCTTTTCTTTTTCTCTCTTTGCTATTATAATAATGATTCTATCTGGTAAGTGTATACAATACCCATGTAAAGTTATTCACACCATAATTATTAAAATAATTTGTACCAATCCAGTGAGGAAACCTCTATTTATGTCATTTGGCTGGTAAATAATGCAACTCAAGTTTCCCTTACCTCGTTCTCATGAGCATTAGAATCACATGTTTGAAACCTTAATTACCCTGCCACCATCACAATTTGTGCAACATGTACAAGATATTCATGGTTTAAAAGTTAACTAAATAATAATGTTGGGCCGGGTATAATACATAAAATGTTGAAATGGTGGCTTAGCTGTTTAGCATTTAGACTGGCCATAACTGATCAAAATATTCCACCAGTTTTGTATGCAGACTGGCCAGACCTGCTCTCTCATGCCTACCCTACAATGTCATTTTAAAAATAAACAATCAATATATATAAAATCTGAAGTGTATGTATGTTGAGTTCTAACAATTGGTTATTAGTATTGCTATTCCTAAACAAAATAATATTATATATGTATGCATATACACTCTTCCATGCTATTTTCATCCAGAAAATTTCACTCACAAGATTGTAATTGAAGATACTTAGTTATGTTGTCATGCAGTGGTATAGAACCTGAAAGCTTATGGTTGGGAAGTGAACTTCTTAACCACACAGCCATGTTAGCATCTATATTACAAAAAAAAAAAAAAGAAATAAAAAGTTGATGATGAGACAAATAGTTTAAAAACCTTTTTATTTCTCCAAAAGGTTATATCAATTAGGTCATAGCAATGGAAATATCATCAAGCCCACAATTTATTTGCTAACCATGCTTTGTGGCTGTAGTGCAGTAGTTCTGTCTAAAAAATGGTGCTGTTGAATAATTGGCAACTTAGGTTTTCACATCAATGCTAACTTTTAAAATGAAACCACAAAACTCCCACGTACATACTATTTCATGCATGCACATGAATAATGTGTAACATTCTTACTGGATGACAACAATAATAATAGTTATAGAATGTGGTTTATTTACTCTTTTACTCTTTGACTGTGGCCATGCTGGAGCACCACCTTTAGTCGAGCAAATCGACCCCAGGACTTATTCTTTGTAAGCCTAGTACTTATTCTATCAGTCTCTTTTGCCGAACCACTAAGTTATGGTGACGTAAACACACCAGCATCGGTTGTCAAGCGATGTTGGGGGGCAAACACAGACACACAAACACACACACACACATATATATATATATACATATATACGATGGGCTTCTTTCAGTTTCCGTCTACCAAATCCACTCACAAGGCTTTGGTCGGCCTGGGGCTATAGTAGAAGACACATACCCAAGGTGCCATGCAGTGGGACTGAACCCAGAACCATGTGGTTGGTAAGCAAGCTACTTATCACACAGCCACTCCTATGCTTGGTTAACTCTAAATTTTACCAAGGAATATATTTTCATTCTAGCGTTTGACTAGCAGGAAGTATATAGGGCTTTGAATAAAATGTTTTCCAGTATTTAGTAAGGACAATTTAAATTCTCAGTTGAAATCTTCCCAAGGTTGGTTGATTTTGTCTTTCATCTTTCTGGGATTTATGAATAAGATATTGCTTAAATACTAGGGAGTGACATAATCTGCAATAACTGTTCCACAAATTAGCAGTTGTGTACCTAGATTAGAAATTACTATGCTTCAGTGTTGAGTTTAAAGTTCTGTTCTTTCCTTTTCTATGCAATTTGTTTGTCGTTATTTTCTGTTGAAAACATTGTTATCGTGCTATAAGTGATTGATAAGCAAGGATTTAAAAGTACTTAGCTACTTGCTGAACACTTCCTACACTGGACCAACTTTGCCATATAGTCTTCTTAACTCTTCTGTCTATACTAGTTTATGGGCTTTGCTTCAATTCTATAGACTGAAAATAACAACAACGAGGATGATGATGATGATGGTGATGATGACAATAATCACCTACAACCCACTCTTTCACTCCTTCACCTCCCAACCTGTGCCCTTTCTTTCAAAGTAATAATTATTCCCCCATCCTACTGACTCTTGTTTGTAAGTGCCAGTCTACAATTTGACATTGCTCAGATTTCATGTACCTTTGTGCATTGAAAATTGTTGGACCTTTTCCACTCTTTGCTCTATTCATCTTCCTTAAATTATAATTGTATTTCATGTCTTTTGTACGTGTTGCAAAGAAGTCTGTCTGCAACAATTAACATCTTTTTCTTCTTCAGTGTTCTGTTGTCATACTTTCTTTTCCCATTATATATATGTATATTATATATGTATATATATATATATATATATATATATATATATAAATATAAATATAAATATATGTGTGTGTTGCCTTCCTTTCTGTCCCCTAATAACCTTTTCTTTTCTTGATGAAATCTCAATCATCCAATGAGTTACTCTATTGTAGTTTATCTTTATTTTTGTTCCTTGTATTGAAATATAAAACAACTACAACAACACTGCCAACATTAGTCACTTTTATGAATACATGCATTCATTTGTTCAGTCAGAATTAAGGATTGAAATTGCACTGATTAGTGTGGGAGGTTTTGAAGAGCTGGATCTTTTGCTTACAAGACTGTTTTATATTTGACATGTTGAATACACACACATGTACACATGCACACTTACAATACATGTATGTAATGCATATATATATATCTGCAGGGTGCAATAAATAAATTGTCACCTAAATTACACAAAAATGTGTGTGTCTTTGTTTGTCCCCCCATCATTGCTTGACAACCAATGTTGGTGTATGTCCTTGTAACTTAGCTATTCAGCAAAAGAGACCAATAGAATAAGTACCAGGCTTGCAAAGGATAGTCTTGGTGTCGATTTGTTCAACTAAGGGTGGTGCTCCAGCATGGCTGCAGTCAAATGGCTGAAACCTGTAAGAGAATAAGTCTTATAATCAAAATCTCAAGGATACAAGATTATGCAGGATAAATTCAAAACTGTGAATAAAGACTGATAGAACAGTCTAAATATTAAAGAGTTAATGAACTGCTTGATCAGAAGAGATGAAATCTGTAACAGCTGATAACTTGATAACCATCTCCTGTTCTATAAAAGCAATCCATATTTTACCATTGGTTTCAGTCTGTGATGAAGTCAGATTTAACCATTTACCTGTCCAAAGCATTTTTATAAGTTTGTCCTAAATGTCCAGGTTTGTTATTAGACTTTTAGTTATTTCTTGTTTTATATGTTCTGAGTAACATAAAGCTTTCCTTTTATAAATACCAAGTTGCTCCTCGTGGTTGAAAAAAATTGGGAATGTATTACATATGAATTATTTCTACAAAAATCCTTTATAAAAATTTTTTTTTTTGCATTAAGAAAAGAAGATAATTTTAAAAGCTTCCTTTCAGTTTATCCTTTTATATAACCTTTTGTAATTTTTTTTTTTTTTTTCACATTTTCTCCTTTTTTTCTGTTTTGCAAGTAGTTTATAATTTTCCTAAACTGACCGACAAACTCCATTTTGAACCCTATTTTTGAATAAGTCATGCATGACTAACTCCTTTATTTTACATCACATGTTTTCTTCTCTTAGTTTTCATGTCACATAAGATTTGAGAGAGTTGACTATGAACATGATGATATGACAACTTCATTTGTCTTTCAAATTTTTTTTCCCCCCTTCAATTAAGATGTAATGTCAGACCTGAAACAGGGAGAATTTTGTAAGATGATTTTTTTTTTTAAATATACATTGCTCAATATCCAATTCATGAGCTGATTCTATTTTTTTTTATTGTGCTAGTTATTAGGATTGGTATTTCTCTTTTAAAAGAGGCAAATTATTTACCAATAACATTTTTACTGAATTTGTATTGCTAGATTTTATAACAATAACTCTTTGTTATTTGAAACTGCTACTGTTGGTTCTTTTGTCAGCAGAGCTATTGCTTGTAACATTTTATAAAATTATTTTCATTGTTGTTATTATTATTATTATTATTGATGATGATTATTATTATTATTATTATTATTATTATTATTATTATTATTTCAGATGGCGCACATCAGTCGTACTAAGATCATCCCACCTACCCTCACACCTGCTAAAAAATCATTGTGCAATGCTCAACAGTCGTGCTCTTTCAGCCCTGATGAAACAAAATCCTCAGTTCATACCACTAAACTGCTAACAACTGAAGGAGGAGTACAAACAGCCAAACGCCCCAAATCTCTGCCTATTGTCGAAAATCTCTTCAACGATACAACAAAGTGTAAAATTGATAAACTGTCTTCCAGTGTATCTTCACTGCATTTACAACCCCAGACTGTAATGTCAGGTTATCTTGAAAGGAGAACATCTTTGGAAGAATGGTCCAAGTATGTATTTATTTATTTACTTTATGAATTACAAATGGAACGTCATTCTTTTTTTTTTCTTTTACGGGTTTCAACCATTCAACTGCTGTTACTCCAGGCCACTGCCTTTAAGTGTTTTTGTTGGTCATATCACTTCTAGAATTAATTTCAACCTACTGATTATTTTATCAATCTGTATTTATTAAATTCTAAATTTTTTTTGGTTTAAAAGAATGCAACACTATAAACCACTTTATCCTGGTACACAACATTCCCACTCTGCATGTGTTTAATTGGGTCTCACTCAGTTTCCTTTAACCAATTTCACTCACAAGGCGTTGGTTGGCACATGGCTACTATAGATATTAACGTGAAGTGCTGCATCCAAGGTGAAGCAATTACCAAACACACGTCATTTTTGGTTGTTCTTTACATCACATTTCCTGACTGTGATATTCTGCAACTGTTGCCACTAGCAGTTCTGTCTAGCCACCATCAGGTGGACATAATTCTTTTATCTTTTACTTGTTCCAGTCATTAGACTGCAGTCATACTGGGGCACTGCTTTGAAGAACTTTGGTTGAACAAATTGACCTCATTACTTTTTTAAGCTTGGTACTTATTCTATTGGTCTCTTTTGCTGAACCGTTATGTTATAGTACATAAACACACCAACACCAGCTATCAGGTGTTGGTGGGGCACACACACACACATAATTGATGGGTGAGCATTTGGGCAATCAGAATTGCAAGGAGCCATGTAAGCATCAATTTGTGAGTTCAGTTCAGCCTGAGGTTAGCTTATCATTTTCCAGTCATTTGTTTATATTTAAAGAATTGTTGCTTCAAATCTGAGAATAAATATCATTATGATATATATTATACAGTTATACTATGAGTCTTCCATAGTTGCTTTGTCTTTGTAACTTGCAAAGCCTTTTGGATTTGTTTATGAAAATATTTACACACACACACGACAGGCTTCTTTCAGTTTCTGTCTGCCAAGCCCATTCACAAGGCTTTGGTTCAGCCTGAGGCTTTAGTAGAAGACATTTGCCCGTAGTAGAACTGAACTCATAATCACTGGTTAGGAAGCAAACTTCTTACCACACAGTCTCACCTGTGCCTATAGATGAAAACATTCATGAAATGTCATACATTTGAAATGGTAATACAATTTAGGGTTGACACCAGTTGTTATAGAAAAGAAAAATACAAACTGGGACAAGAAAAAATTTAGCTTTTCTGTTATAATTATTTCTGTTGAAATATACTTTTATTTCAGTTAATTTTAAAATTAATGAAAAGTTTATCAAAATAAAACTTTGTCTTTATTATGCTGGTGTTTGAAACACAAATTAGCATGAGATTGTGATGGAAGGTTTTAATTTGGATCCTGGGTAGGTTGGTTTCAAAAGGGTTAATGTAGCTATATTTTAATAAAAACTTGTGGAAATTCTACTGTTTCACCTATTTTGATGAATAAATTTATGTATTTTCATAACATTGTTTCATTATGTTAAAAGTTTTGATTGTGAGTTTGATCCCATTCCACAATTAAGGTTGTTAGAAGCTTAATACTCTTAGTGATTCTCAACCATTTTTGTGTCTACAGACACCTTTGATTCCTATTTTACTCAGAAAAGGGGAACCCTCATAGTCATTTGATACCTGAAAACTCTTTGCAGTGGATTAGTGGAATTGGTAGATGATCTTGCGAACAAACTGCTTAGTTTTATTATATTCTAAGTTGCAGTCCTGCCAAGGCCAACCTTGACTTTATCGATCCTGGAAGAAGATTGCTGAAAAATATGTCCAATATTCAAGCCTTTATCGGCGCCCTCCCTATCCCTGACATAAAATGTATGGCTTTGTTAAGCAAGCTAAATGAGGTGCTTAGAAAAGGCATCCTAACCAACAGCCAGAATAGTCCTTGTTATTATCTGTTTATGACTAGATATTATTAGAAATTGGTGAAAAAAAAATGTTTAAATGTTTTGTAGAAATATAAGCAATTTGTTGTACATGAATTCTAACAACAAAATTTTATATGGACCCTGGTTGAGAACCACTGGTTTCATTGTGCAAAAGGTTTTAGCTATATCTTCAATTTTGTTCCATAGTCAGGGTTGTTTTAAAGTGTGACACTTGGATACATTGTGACAAGCAGAGAAAACATCAGTATTGTTCTATTCTACCAAAATATTTCATTATGCTTATCTACAAAAATCTCTTTAAAAAAAGTTGTAGGTTAATTTTTATTCCAGTGAAATTTTTATATAAATTGCAAAAGCTGAAATGCTTATGTGAATGTACATCTCTTTTACTCTCTTTTACTTGTTTCAGTCATTTGACTGTGGCCATGCTGGAGTACCGCCTTTAGTCAAGGAAATCGCCCCCAGGACTTATTCTTTGTAAGCCTAGTACTTATTCTATCGGTCTCTATTGCCGAACCGCTAAGTTACAAGGATGTAAACACACCAGCATCGGTTGTCAAGCGATGTTGGGGGGGAGGGACACAGAAACACAAACACATATATATACGATGGGCTTCTTTCAGTTTCTGTCTACCAAATCCACTCACAAGGCTTTGGTTGGCCTGAGGCTATAGTAGAAGACACTTGCCCAAGGTGCTACGTAGTTGGACTGAACCCGGAACCATGTGGTTGGTAAGCAAGCTACTTACCACACAGCCACTCCTAACCATATATATTCTTTCTTCTGTAGGCACAAATCCTGAAATTTTGGTTGGTGGGTGGTGGGCAGTCAATTACATTAATTCTAGTATTCAAGTGGTACTTATTTTATCAACCTCGTAAAGATGAAAAGTAAAGTCGACCTTCAGTATGCTAGCAATTCTGTCAGCTCTAATTGTGGATTAAATCTTTTTGCTCTTCATAACCCAATTTCCAGTTATATTTCAATTGTCAAATGAAATAAACTCAAAACCTCAAAAATCCTTAATCTCATGAGCACTTAATTGTCTGTGTTGATAAAAATCACGTTTGCTATTCACTTCTCACAGTGCACAAACTTAATTAGTTTTGTTTATTTTCATTGTATAAAAAAAGGGGACCTACTTTTATAAACATCCATCTATATTTTAAAGAAATTTATACATTTTTGTGCTTTTTTGGTTTTTTTTTTTTTCCTTCCTTCATTGTGTTACTTTTACAGTTGTGTGTATAAAATTGTTTTGATGGGTTGTGACACTTGTGAAGACCGGTTGAGGCAAGTGAAAATCAAATCAAATCAAAATAGACAAAATAGATGAACATCAATGGAATTTGTATCTTGTGGTACCAGTGCCTGTGGCACACAAGAAATCCATCAGTGCTGTAGTCAGTGCGGTGGGCACATGACAAACACCATCCGATCGTGGCCGTTCGCCAGGCTCATCTAGCACCTGTGTCGGTGGCACATAAAAACACCATTCGAAGACCCGGCAAGACTAGTCAGGCCATAACCCATGGCCCCTACCTGGGACGTAGTCAGTCCACCTGTGCATACCTTCCTTCTTGTGACACTTGTGAAGACCTGTTGAGGCAAGTGAAAATCAAAACAAATCAAAATAGATGAACATCAATGGAATTTGTATCTTGTGGTACCAGTGCCGGTGGCACGTGGCACACAAGAAAACCATCCGAACGTGGCCGTAGCCAGTACCGCATCGACTGGCCTCCGTGCTGTGGGCACGTAACAAGCACCATCCGATCGTGGCCGTTTGCCAGCCTCATCTGGCACCTGTGTCGGTGGCACATAAAAACACCATCCGAGCGTGGCCGTCTGCCAGCCTCGTCTGGCACCTGTGTCGGTGGCACATAAAAAACACCATCCGAGCGTGGCCGTTTGCCAGCCTCGTCTGGCACCTGTGTCGGTGGCACATAAAATCACCCACTACACTCTCGGAGTGGTTGGCGTTAGGAAGGGCATCCAGCTGTAGAAACACTGCCAGATCTGACTGGACTGGTGCAGCTTTCGGGCTCCCCAGACCCCAGTTGAACCGTCCAACCCATGCTAGCATGGAAAGCGGACGTTAAATGATGATGATGATGATGGGTTACTGGAAATTGTTGGTAATCTCCAGTTTTGTGAGTATTTTAAAGCTCTAATAGTATTCCTCACTGTATCGCCTTCTTGTTTTTTTTTTTTTTCTTTGCTTTTATTTTGACAATCATGGGTCATGTCAAAAAATGGTACCATGTACTTAGGTTTTAAACAATTGTATCTTTATCTAAAATTCATTCATCTTTCTCTCTCACTCTCACTCACACACTTAATGCACTTGTACACATGCAAATGCACGTGTGCAAATGTATTTACAGATATCCACAAAATATGCAACTGAGTGACACTCACATGCATGCAAAATATTCAACTGAATCCCATATTCACAATATGTACTCTCTCTTTTCCCTTCGCTCACTCTCCCTTTATCTTTCTCCTTCTCTATCTCTCCCTCTATTCACTCACACTCTGTCTCACTTGTTTATTCATTTTCCAAGTTTCTCCTGAGACTGTAAATAAAACAACAAAACACAAAAACGTTTTCCAGTTCACCATGTTTATTTCATGAAGGGAAATGCAGTATTTTTTTTGTTTTTTTTTTTGCTCTTTCTCTTCAAAACGATTGAAAGCAAAAACTAACACTGACACTAATAGCAGCTATAATAATAATAATAATAATAATATAATAATAATAATGGTTAATATAAACAATTATACCACTGTCATTTATAGAATGGTGAAACACACACACACACACTCTCTCCCTTCTCCACCTCTTCCCTTTTCTCTCACTCTCTCATTCTCTCTCTCTCTCTCACACACACACATAAGTTTCATTGTTTCATTTCTACAGGAATTTAGAAAGCTTTATTAGAGACACAAAAGAGAATGGGGCGCAAAAGAGCTAAATATATCTAATAATTTCTGTTCCATTTTTGGAATCTTTGTATATTTGTGTACGTTTCTCTCCCTCTCTCTCTCTCTTTGGTCATTTGATTAAACAGACAAGTTTTATAATGGCTTGTTTTTTTCTCTTTTTTTTTTTTATTCAAATTAGTTAAATGTTTTTGATGTTGATATTTCGCTACCACCATTTGCTTGATAAATTCCACTTGTTGAAAAGATTGTGTCAAATATTTTGATATTTGACAAATGTTAAATAAGCAAGTATTTGCAGTTAGGTTAAAATTATAAATTTATTGAAATTGTTTTTATGGTTTAGAAAAATTATGATTTAGGAAAAATTATAGATCATTTAACAGAAAGTGCTGGTGTGGCTGTTGTGGTAAGAAGTTTGCTTCCCAGCCATATGGTTCCAGGTTCTGTTCCATTGCATGGCACCTTGGGCAAATGTCTTCTACTATAGCTTTGGGCTGTCCAAAGCCTTAAGTGGATTTGGTAGTTGGAAACTGAAAGAAGCCCATGTCTCGAACCACTGCTTGACAACTGGCGTTGGTGTGTTTATATCTCCATAACTTAGCAGTTTGGCTAAAGAAACCAATAGTATAAGTAAAACGATAAACGTCACCCTTTTCAAGCTTAGCCAGGCTCATGGGCTCGGTCTCCCGGTTTTTGTAGCGTATGTGTTCCCCTCAGCTGGACGGGACGCCAGTCCATCGTAGCGTTACTCAAGAAACAGGAAAATAGAGTGAGAGAAAGTTGTGGTGAAAGAGTACAACAGGGGTTGCCCCCCCCCCCCCCTTGCCGGAGCCTCATGGAGCTTTTAGGTGTTTTGCTCAATAAACACACACGATGCTCGGTCTGGGAATTGAAACTGCGATCCTCCAGCTGTGAGTCTGCTGCCCTAACCACTGGGCCATTGCGCCTCCAGATAGTATAAGTAGCAGACTTAAAAGAAAATAAGTACTGGGGTTGATTAGTTTGACTAAAATTCTTCAAGGTGGTGCCCTAGCATGCCTTCAGTCTTATGAATAAAACAAGAAAGAAAAAAAAGTAGGTGCATGCATGACTGCATAGTTGAGAAGTTTGCCTTGCAAAAGTGTTGTTTTGGGTTCAGTCCCATTGTATAGTAATTTGGGCTAGTGTTTTCTATGCTCTCCCAGTAACCAAACCCTTGAGTGAATGTGGTTGATGGAAATCACATAGAAATCTCTCATATAAACACAGGTGTGGCTGTATGGTTTAGAAGCTTTCTTCCCAACAGTATAGTCTTGCGTTCAGCCCTACTGCATGATACCTTTGACAAGTGTCTTCTACTATAGTCATGGGCTGACCAAAGCTTCTGTGAGTGGATTTGATTGAGAGAGCCTGAAAGAAGCTGTCATATGTATATGTACTATCATCATCGTCATTTAATGTCTGTCTTCTACGCTGGCATGGGTTAGATGGTTTGACAGGAGCTGGCAAGTTGGAGAGCTGCACCAGGCTCCATTGTTTGTTTTGGTATGATTTCTACAACCTGATGCCTTTTCTAACACCAACCTTTTTACAGAGTGTACTAGGTGCTTTTTATGTGGTACCAGCACTGGTACTTTTTATGTGGCACTGATCCCAATGGAGTTACCAAGTAACTTGTAAGATGAAGACTCTTCACCTGGGAGAGGAAGTGGAATTGCAGGAAATGGCTTTGTGCCAGATGAGAGGTTATAGTATAATAGAGAGACTGGTGGATGTATGTTTGTGCATAATATGTTAGTGAGTGCCCTTATCTAGACAGTACATGATGGTTGTAAATGAACATCATTGTCACACAGCTGAGGTTGTTTTTTTTATCTAGTCTTCCATGAAAAACGTCTTGCTATGGGAGAATTTTACCTTGGTTAGAAACAAATGAGTGTTGATGATGGGAAAGGAATCCAGCCATAAAAAAATCGGCTTCTGGCCTGACCTAAACAAGCAAGGAAAAGTGGATGTTAAATGATATATAAATAGGTATGAACCATCGTGTTTGGGTCATGATCATAAGATTGGGGGGTTGACTGTGTTAAAGGAGGTCAAAGGGCTGTCTATATGTGCTCACATGTAGCTAGGTATATTAAACAATCTGCTAAGGGATAACACATGTTATCCAGTCATACTTGCTTGTGTGTGATGGTTATGATTTATAAATACACACACAAACACACACCTAAGTGGATGCTGAAAAGTTTCTGGTTTTGGGCAAAAGAAAATACAGGAGGATCAGTTAATTATGATTTTATTTAACATATTCTTGTCTCAGATTCACATTTATTGCAGTGGTCCATCAGTTTTTCTACACCCTATAAAAGAACTTTGAAGGCTGGACTTCCAATGAGGCCTTTTGTAACATACTTAAAACCAGGAGCTTTATGCACCCCCTTGTATGTATGTATGTTTGTGTGTTTGTATTTAAGTGTATAAAATTGTGTAATTGTTTGCTTACTGATGTAGATATGTGTGTTGAGTTTTGTTTCTTCACTCCTCCAAAAGTAAAAACTTAACGATTAATGAATAAAGATTGGTGAAGTAAGTACAGATTGAAACAGTACTGGAGTGGTTGGTGCTGATATGATCAATCTAAAACTCTTGGTGACAGTGCTCTAGTATGGCCTCAGTGCAATGGCTGAATCCAGTAAAAAGAACAAGAAGTGTCATCAATGCTGTTCGCACCATCACTATCATTGTCGTCATCACCATCATTAGGGACACTTATTGAGGTCCACGTTTTTCTATGGCATTGTCATGTGTTTGTGACATTGCTGTGACTGCGTATGTATTTCAGCTTGCTAACCCTAATCTGTTTTGTCTAAACTGTCAATCACAGCCAACATTCTCAAATTCCAATCTCTCTGCTTTTCACCATACCTGCCCCTTTAAGATTTCTCTTCTTTCTGTTAATCTTACGCCACACACATTTGTTTTTACCAAGTAGGTATTGTTATGCAATGTGCATTGAGTGTTCATACGAGTGCACTCAACTTTCTCTCTCCCTCCTCTACGCACACACAGACAGACAGACAGACACACACACACACATACACACTTTGTTTGTTTCAGTGATTAGAGTGTGGCCTTTAATTTTTAGTCAAATGAATTATTTAAAAAAAAATTTTAAGCCTAGTCCTTATTTTATCATTCTCTTTTGTTGAATCATTAAGTTATGGGGATGTAAACATGCCAACACTGGTTGCCAAGCAGTGGCAGGAGACAAACAGAGATACAAACACATACCCACTCGCATAACAAGCTTCTTTCAGTTTCTTATTTCTTTACTGCCCTCAAGGGGCTACACACAGAGGGGACAAACAAGGACAAATCTTCTTTCTACCAGCTTCTTTCAGTTTCTGTCTACCAAATCCACTCACACTCTGGTTGGCCAGAGTCTATGGTAGAAGTCACTTGCCCAAGGTACTGTGCAGTGGGACTGAACCTGAAACCATGTGGTTAGGAAGCATGCTCTTTATCACACAGCCATACCTGCCCCTATATATGTGTATATTCCACCCAATGCTTTTGGCATCCAAATATTCCTTCAATCCATTTGTGCTCAGCAGTTCTCATATTCTACTGGCACATTTAACAAAACATATGTTCACCTGCTTCCCCTCCATCTTCTCTGCTCTGTGTAAGATACTTAGTCTTCAACAGTTGTTCATATTTCACTTTCATGCACAAAATGAAAAAACAAGTCAGTTAAAAATAAATATGTATAGTAAGAATAGGGACCAGTGTGGCAGTATGGTGGAATAATAATTTGCTTTGCTGTCTTCCATGACATCAGGTAGACCAATAACTTATAAATGGATTTTGGTACATGAAAGTAGTGCATAAGCCTGTTTGTGTGTATGTGTGTGTCTGTGGGTAGGCATATATATGTATCTATGCTTGTGTGTGTCTATCTCTCTCTCTCTCTCTCTCTCTCTCTCTCTCTATATATATATATATATATATATATATATATATATATATATATATATATAAATTAAATTAAATTAAATTAGAGATAAAGCCACTATTAGGCAAATCAAACAGTGAAAAATATAAACCAAAACATAAAAATAATTAATATAATATGCAAAATGTATAAAATATAAAATTTAAAAATTTAAAATATTATATCTATTTATATTTATTATTTTATTTATTTATTTAAAAAAATATATATATATATATATTATCAAAAAGTATTAAAAAGTTTAATATAAGATAAAAACTATATATATGTATATGTGTGTGTATCTATATATAATGATTAAAAAATAGCTCTGGTGAGGTGCACTCTGAAAGAGTGCAAGGTCATTGTACTACCAGTGCTTCTTTTCTAGTGCGTTAAATTTGGGTGGATTAGTTAGCTTGGAAGAAATCACTCTATTTAACATTTGTGAACCTGGAAAAGGCATTTGATTGTTTTACTCTCTATACTCATGTGCTCATTAATAAAGCTATGAATTTATAATGCTAGTAGTTATCCATCAAGGCTCGTTTTGCCGTCCTCTTTGTTTATTATAGTTCTCCAGGTTATAACAGAAGAGTTTAAGACTTATTGTGGAAACACTTGCATACTGATGACCTAGCTCTCATAGCTGGATCTATTGAAAATTTACAGATGAAATTTCAGACTGGCAAGCAAAACCTACAACTGAGAAGCTACAAAGTTTTGTTCACACATCATCTTGTGGTGTGTCTGGTTACATCAGTGATGCCATCTGAAATATTGGGTTTTTCTTTCAACAATTGGACACTCCCACCAAGTGATAGAACTGGAGTTGTTTAAATCTCAACTTGTGTTTAGGCAGCACTAATTATTCCATGACTTAGGTTCTCTTATCCATACCACATGAGCTCTTTTGATACTAACCCACCTGAGATGGCTCCTCATTCTATAATACAAATTTCATTTTTGATTAAAACCTTCCACCAAAATTTAGCTTATGTTCCAGACACCTGCTTAATGACGACAAAGTTATTTCATTAAATTCTTCATTATTTTCAAAAGCAATTGAACCAAAAGGCAGTCTATTACAACAGAGATTTGGTAACAAAAGGGTTAAAGCAACTCTTGCTACCTTTAAGGCTAACTTTTGACTATTTACCTCTGTAATATTCTGTTTGTATCATACCTCTGTTAGATCACACCTGACATGCTATCACCATTTTTCTAACGTTTTTGGCACACTTCCATCAGACATATTTACCTCAGTATTTTGTGTCTCCATGCCGGTGGCACGTAAAAAGCACCATCCGATCGTAGCCGTTTGCCAGCCACGTCTGGCACCTGTGCCGGTGGCACAAAAAAAGCACTCACTACACTCACAGAGTGGTTGGCGTTAGAAAGGGCATCCAGTTGTAGAAACACTGCCAGATCAGACTGGGCCTGATGCAGCCTTCTGGCTTCCCAGACCCCAGTTGAACTGTCCAACCCATGCTAGCATGGAAAGCGGACGTTAAACGATGATGATGATGATGATGATGATGATGATCCTCAATATGGTCGTCTCAGCAAGTTGAGAGTTCTAGTATAATTACCTGCTTGGAAGTTTCTAAGATCAGCATCAAGTTTGATTTAATGATGTTAAGGCAGTGGTTTCCAGAAACTTTGGTTTCTTCACCAGGTCTTCAGCTTCCTGTTTTGTGCCATTGGTCACAGGCTCTAGAATTTGATTGTGGTGGCTGATGTCAGTCTTTCCTCAACATGAAAATGATAGACTTTATTCGGTGAAGATGTTTACCATTGCTAATTCATTTACAGATAGTATTTGCCACGGGCCTCAAGACCTGGCTATGGTGACAGAAGTGATTTTCACCCATGGCTTTGGAAAAACTGCTAATGTTGTACTGTAGGATGTGCATATATACACACACACATATATTTGTGTGCACCCACACATGTATACATACATATATACAAATTATATATGGGTTGGGCCATGTGGAAACAAGTATGCTTCCCAACCACATGGTACTGGGTTCAGTCTCACTGTGCTGTACCTTGGGCAGATGCCTTCTATAGTCTTGGGCTGATCAGAACCTGGTTAGTGGATTTGATTGACAGAAACTGAATGAAGCCTGTCATATGTGTGTGTGTGTTTGTCCCCCACCCCTGCTTGACAACTGGTGTTGGTGAGTTTACATCCCCATAACTTACTAATTCAGAAAAAGAGACTGATGGAATAAGTACTAAGCTTTAAAAACAAAAATCCTGGGGTCAATCTGTTTGACTATTCCAGCATGGCTACAGTCAAATGAATGAAACCAGTTGAAGATAAAAAAATGGTATATATGTTCACATGCACACACATGTAGCTGAAAGGATTCGATTGCACTCAGTTTTAGTTTCATAACTGTTAGTTTGAACCTCTTTCCTCTTATTTTAATATAATTTGAAATATATGAAACCCATCAAGAAAATTTAAACATTTGATAATTTATTCGTCTCAGATTACCAACAATAAGAAAAGAAATTTAGAGCTTTTCAGTTAAAATATATTAACCTTTAGCATACTCCATTTTCTCTAGAACTGTTTCTCCTGCCACTGCCTTGTTACTGCTACAGGGGAAATAACTTATACAGTGACAAGATGCACCTACAGTGTGCTAAAGGTTAAAGACTAGAGTCATGTGAGCCCTTGGACATGTGTTTTCAACTATAAACCTCAAGGCAATGAATACTACTGTGAGTGAATTTGGTTGATGGAAATTATATGGAAGCATTTCATGTGTGTGTGTATGTGTGTGTGTGTGGTGTTTGTCTTTGTGCCTGTGTTTTTCCCCTCATGCCCAAATTTGATTTGGTTCATTTATGTGTCTGTAACTTATTGGTTCAGCAAAAGAGACCGATGGAATAAATACCAGACTAAAAAATAAGTTCCAGGGTTGATCTGTTTGATTAAAACCCTTCAAGGTGGTACTCCAGCATGACCACAGTCCAATGAAGGAAACGGGTAAGAGGTATATGATTTGTGTGTTGAATCCTATAATTTATTGCTTCTTGGTGAATCACAGGAAATAAATGCACACACACACACACACACACACATTTATTTAACCTGGTATAAAGTGTTATTTGTCTTTATTTCCAGATTCTGGTTTGTTCTGAAAGGGAATGTCTTGTATTGCTATCCAAAATATGAAACTCAATCTACATCGATAGATTGCATTGATTTGAATGGAAGCCATATTGTTACTACCAGTGACCCTTTGCCTGGCAGACAGTTCATGTTCCAAATAACTACGAAGGTAACACTTTACTACTACTACTGCTACTACTATGACGATGAAAGTTCATGGCTTAGTGGTTTGGGTGTTGTAAGATTGTGGTTTTGATTCCTGGATCAAGTGATACATCCTGTTTTTGAACAAAACACTTCATTTCGTGTTGCTCAAGTTCGCTCAGCTAGCAAAAAAAGTCCTACAACCAACTGGTATCCCATCCAGGGGTGAAATATATATATATATACTACAGAATCCAGAAACTGAACTTTTGAGCTCAAGCAGGACCTTTGATCCTTTATAACTACCACCACTAATACCACTACTACTACTACTATTATTACTACTACACCTTTCTCTCTTTTTCTCTCTGGATCCTAATATGCCATAAGGATGTGAAACTAGTTGAGTTTTGCTGTTTGTTATCATAAGTCCTTGTCATTCAGCAATTAATTTTACAGCTTGATGCTCTTTCTTCTGCTTACCATTCAACCATGCTGTAGAAATGGAACCTCTCCTTTTTTATTTTTTATTTTTTATTTTTTTTTATAGCTAACTGGGGTAAGCAAAATTATCTGCATTCCTCAAAAGCATTGCACTGTTAAGTTTGAACTTCTGACTGTCTGGTCACTGCTTTGGTACCTTTCTTTATTGCCTTTCTTCTCTGTTTATTTAAGGTATTATCTATTTGTAATTGGAGAAGTGAAATTGATGGGTAGATGAATGAGATATTGAATGACAAAGCTTTTGTTTTAAGTTCATTATTACAAGAAAAAATTTGTTTTCTCTGGATAGGATATTCAATTTGATATACCTTAGTTTACTTAATGGTGTGGATGACTTTTGTATCAAAGCTTTCTGAGAACGAAAACTGTAATAGCTTAATCTCTTATCCAAGAGTAACTTTGAGTCTCAACCTCTTAATACTTCTGATGAAATGGTAAAAAATAAAAAAACAACCTAAAACAGTAAGTCTCTGGTTCTCTAGATTCTTGCCATTCCTGAAAGAATTTTTATTTTGTAATTAATGTATTAGAAATTTGGTACACTCTGTGAAGTGGTTAGCATTAGGAAGCTGTAGAAACCAAGCCAAAATCAAACTGGAGCTTGGTGCAGGTCTCTGGCTTAGCAGTTCCAGTCAAACCATCTAACCTATGCCAGCTTGGAAAACAAAAACAGACATTAAATGATGATGATGTTTCTTATACTTGCTTTAGTAATGATGCTTGGAGGTTTTCATTTTATGCCCTTGGATGAAATGGTTTTCTTTTCACTTACTGATTGCTGTAGCCATCATCATAATATTTATTTTAACATCCACATTTTTCTATGCTAGCAGGAGTTATATGAGACTTAAATCTTAAGCATACCATCGACATACCAGCTGTATCTGCCCTGGCCTCTCACACCTACCCTACATTGACATTGTAGGGTAAGTGTGAGAGAAATAAATAATCACATCATTGATATCTTGAAGATACAAGATAGTCTATAATTAATTCAAAGCACTTTTAATAAATAAGTATTACATTTGACTGAGTATTCAGAATATTCAGAAGGTTTAAAGCAATTTTGCCATGGTTGGATGCTCTGCCTACTACCATCTCGTTTCCAAATGTGGTATTATTTCATCTGGGTTTTTGAATGACTAACTATTTCAATGACCAAACCTGTATTTGTAACAGATATAAACAAAGACACTGTTTTATGTAGTGACATTGCTTACACAGTGCTCAGACAGTCAAACATGTTTTTGTGGCAGATATGAACACATTATTAATATGGTAACACCACCTACACAGCTTGCAAACAAATATCATGACACAAGTGCATGTGCACATGCACACACAGACAGGCTGCTTCCAGCTTTGGAAATATTGTTTATTTGTAACCAGGATTGCAAATAACCAGTATTTGTAAATACATGAAACAAAGAATTTACTTTGTAATTTTGCTTGTATGACTCAGTACTGAAGCCTAATTTTCCCTTCTTCTTTTAGAAAGGAATCCTAGCTTTCTGATCATAACATTGATACTGTCTACTTTATCATTTTTGAACTGGAGTTTACAATATAAATTAAAATGAAATTTAGTTCACTTTAACTATTTAGTTTTCATTTTTTCTGTCAAATCTAATACCTATTTATTCATATTGATTTGAGAGTTCAGCTTAAAGAGTTCAGTGATGTGATTGTTTATTTTTAGAATGACATTGTAGAGTAGGTGTGAGAGATCAGCTTTGTCTGGTTTGATCATAAAACTGGTAGAATAAAGGGTTAAAATAGAAAGTCTATAACATAGATCCATGGGCAGTCATGGGCAGTTTGGTATCAAAAGGGTTAAGGGTTCTTTTTGTTTTTGTTACATTAAATACATGCATGTTAATACTCAGGAAGTATTCTTTGGAAATGTCTGTTGCTGAAAATAAAACCTGGATGGCCATGGTATATATCCTGATTGAATGCACTGAAGCATGGAGATGATTAAGTTAATTGACAAAATTTCAAATTCAAAAGTATTTGATACTGATATGCATAAAATGAAAACTGAGAACCCCTCACTCAAATTTTTCACTGAGGCAAACAAACAGAGAAGTATACAATCGACAATGATATGCATAGAAATAGATGACACAAAACTTAATTTGTGCTTTTTGTGAAGTTAGTCACACAATTAAAAAAATATATATTTAGTTCTTTTGAAAAATGAAATTATATCTCAAATAGTTGAATGACAAGTATATCTTTCTAATGACTAAACCAAAAGTATTTACATGTGAGTAGGTAAAAATCACACAAATAATACAAGAAGGTTTATGAGGTAAAGAGGAAACACATAAAAAAATCGCAATTAAAAGCAACAAAAAAATGCTATGCAGAATCGCACAAGTGAAAGCATGTGCCTGAATTGTAAAGTGTGTGTGTGGTGGGGAGACATGAAAACATGGCAGACAAAAATGTGAGCATAAAGCTTAATAAGCCAAAGGAAGTAACAGATGAGAATCTGACATTATGGGTGATACCTTATATCAAAGGAAAGAAAATGAATAGAAAAAAAGAACTGAGAGGAAAGAGAAAGAGAAAAAGTGCTCAATACCAAGATAAAAAAATGTGGATTCAGAGAATCCTGTGGCTGTCACAGAAAGCTCTTCTTAGGGCCTCAGCTTACAGGTTGTGAAAATGGCTGTGGCCCCATGGAAGTCATCTGGTTAAATAAATATATATATATTCACCTCTCATACCTCCTGATTTTATGGTTTTATATATATATGTGTGTGTGTGTATATAATATAAATTTATATATATATATATATATATATATATATATAATATATATATATATATATATATATATAGGACGTCACCAACAATAAACAACAAGAAATACACAAACAAATGAGTTAAATACGCAAATAGCAAGAAAAAAAAAGGACAAGTAATACAAAGAATGACCCTTCATCAGTTTCCGGCTGTCTATCTACTCCCCATTTCGAGCAATCAATGACAATATGAGTCTTCGAAGACAGTTGCTCCCATAAATACCAAAATAAATATAAATTTAAAAATTGGATAAAATCTTTATAAGAATTTATGAAGTAATCAGTGTGAAAAACCTCAAAAAGGGAAAAATTATAATTATTTCCTTTAAATATATTTATTAAATTATAATTATTTTCTTTAAATATATTTATTTATATTGCTCCAGTTCACTGAGCTGTAGAAATGGATTGTGATGTCACTAGTGCCAAGTTGTATCAGCCTTTACCTTTCTCTTGGATAATATTGGTGGCATGGAGAGGAGAGGCTGGTATGAATAGGTGACTGCTGGCCTTTCATGAACAACCTTGCCCAGACTTGTGGCTTGGAGTGTAACTTTCTAGGTGCAATCCCATGGTCATTCATGATAGGGCCTACTATGACTTAAAACAGGGGTTGTTTATCTATGAATCCCTTTGACAGCTATGGTGAAACCCCATAGCCATTTAGTGTTTAAAAACTAGTCTTATAGATACTTCTTTCAAAATTTCTATTTTGTTTGTCACATGTTCATTTGTGTAGGTTTATAATAGCACTCACTGAGAGAATATGTTACAGTAGCTGGAAACATGTTAAACTATGTAAAACATTAGAGAAAGGAACCTAGCTGTTTCTTGCATTAAATACATCCAAATCAAAAATTTTTTCATGGATTCTTAAAATACTATTGTGGATTCTTAATTTACTATTTTGCTTGTGTGGATCCCCCAAAATCTTATATTGACCCCCAGTTGAAAACCACTGACTTAGAAGGTGGAATAAAAGGCAATAATATAATTAATAGAAAGCTGTGTTTGAATTATGCTTGAGAAAAAAACTCATGGCAGCAGCTACAACTGTGGTATTCATAAATACTCACTTGTACTTACACATCCATATATAACTGTAAAAAAAATGATCAGTTCACACTTTTCTAAGTAACTTGATTGACATTTAAACCTTTTGTTATCATATTTCCCTTAAAATGCACTGCCTTTGATTCACTTAATTTCAAAAATGATGAATTTAGTAAAATAATTTTGTCATTATTTATCTGGTTTTGGGCACATAAAATGGAATTATGATCATAAGTTTTAATGTAGATCAATTTAACAATGAACACTTGAATCCTAGATCCAGGATCAACCTTGAGTAGGTTGGTATCGAAAGGGTTAGAATGTTCAAAGAACATTAGGCTAATTACTAATTCTTGAGTTTTGCATTTGTTGTTAAACTGATGGCCATGATAAACTTGTGTTGTTTGAGAAATCTGTAAATATTCTTTATTTTCACAGGATGGTAGCTGTTCAGAATATTGTGCCAGTACTGAAGATTCTCTAACCAATTGGATGAATCATTTACTCACTGCAACAGAGAGTTGCAGCACTTCTAGTCCTTCTATAGGTTCAGAGGGTTTCTTCAGTTCAAGGGAAGATTTAACTGCCTGTGGTAAGTTTATTTTGAAACTTTTACACTTACTTTCATTTTTGATCACCTACATTCATTTTTGACCTAAACTTTTTCTGAACTAGGCACATACCTCTTTTTGCACCTCAGCTACCTTGGTTGTAAATAAATATCATTCTTATTTTGTAGCTGTTTGCTCATTTGGAAGAGTACACATGTGCACTTATCTAAATGATCTGAATTTCAGAGTTACTTTGCCCAAGCAAACAAAAAAAAAACAAACAAAAAAATAACAAAAAAAAAACAAACAAACAAACAAACAAACAAACAAAAAAAATGCTTCTGAGAAAGAAATATATAACTTTTCTTTGAAATGTGTTGTATATTTGTGCAGGTGAGATCTTCATCTCTTCATTCATATTGTGTCTCCACACCCCAGGCCTCACTCTGACTATCATGCTGAATCATTCTTCCTTGCAACTGTTTTAAAGGAACATTAACTGCATCAATCTCCCTGCTCTTGTAGTAACTGTGAAGGCCATAGGTACAGAGCCAACCTTGTAACCAATATAGATATAATAATTATTATTTCTACTGTTGGCACAAGCCCTGAAATTTTATGGGGATGGGGTTAGTCAATTACATTGACCCCAGTGCTCAACTGGTCCTTATTTCAGCAACCCCGAAACGATGAAAGGGAAAGTTGATCTCAAGGGAATTTGAACTCTGAACATAAGAATGAACGAAATGCTGGTAAGCATTTTATCTGGCATTCTGTTGATTCTGCCAGCTTGCTGCCTTAATAATAATAATAAATAACAACAATAATAATAATGATTTAAAATTTGGTGGGAAGGTGCTTAATTGATTACATCAACCTCAGTGTTCAACTGGTACTTGTTTCATCAAGCCAATAAGAATGAAAGACATAGTTGACCTCAGAATGATCAGGCAAGAGAAATACTGCTAAACATTTCATCCAGCATGCTATGATTCTGTTAGCCTGCTGCTACCTTTTTAATAATAATAATAATAATAATAATGATAATAATAATAATAATGCCCTGATGCAATACGAGGCACTGGCTCTCATGGCTTCTGATCTTAACTGATTGGAAGTGTTATCATGTAGATGTTTTGTCTCAGTTTAAAAGATGGTCTGCAACAAATATTCTGCTCAATACCACAAATTTGCTTGTCAGTTGTTTGACCATAACCAGTTGAGAATGTCCCTTGGTGGCTGATGATGCATGCATCTCTGATCACAGGCAGAAGTAGTGGGGGAGCACCATAGCCATTTGTTGAGAGGAGTTCTTTGGGGTCTGAATGATTCATCTCTGGAAACATGGCTGTTTTGTTAAACATCATTAATCCTTATTCAGAGTTTTTTTGAGTGAGATGGGCTACTCAGCCTGAAGAAAGTCCTAACCACGCTCCACCTCCTTTTGAACACCAACCACCTTATGTGTTAATTTATTATCACTAAAATGGTAGAGCACCTATATAAAAGTATCTTTTGGTATTTAGTTACATTCTTTTATGATCTGAGTTCAAATCACACAAGGAATGATTTTATCTTGCTTTCTTCTAGGGGTTCATAAAGTATGTACCTGTCATATACTGGGGTTACTTCAAATGACTACACTTCTCTTCTTCAAATTCGTCATTTCTTGCAAATTTCAAAAAGATATTATATTCAGTGTTGTTATTTGTTGCATTTAGTTCAGTTTGTTGTTTTGTTATATTTTAGATCCAGCTCACACATGTGAAGAATTCAAAGACAAAACAAAACTTTTGAA
Source organism: Octopus sinensis (assembly GCF_006345805.1). Taxonomy (NCBI): domain Eukaryota; kingdom Metazoa; phylum Mollusca; class Cephalopoda; order Octopoda; family Octopodidae; genus Octopus; species Octopus sinensis. The sequence continues at coordinate 42,892,645 of NC_043002.1, read as the reverse complement.
GCAACAACTTCTTTCCAATGTGGTTCAACAAATAAATGACATCAAACACAGACAAGAATTAAGACAAGTAAATATGGCACTATATAATGCTTCTTCCATTCTGAATTTTTGCAATTAAGTTTGCAAAAGGCATCACAAAAAGACAAGATTTCACCTTTTTATACCATATCTAGACATGTTAGCGTGAGATAATCCATTCTTCTCCAAGATCACTTTCTTTCTCTTTTATGACTGATATTAATCTTTTTGAGTTATGCAACCTCTTGGGAAGTGGAGTTAAATGTTTCGCTTAATAAGTTATGTCAGCAGTAATGTATAGGTTCATAACTTGAGAATTAGTGACTCTTTTAGAATTCCCTGGTTCTTGGTTTAGACTACTGTAATGTTTGACTATCTAACTATATGACTATCATTTCTGTTACAATAAAGTACTAGTAATAGTTAGGCTGTGTGATAAAGAAGTTTGCTTTTGGACCACATAATTCTGGGTTCCATCACACTGCACAGCAGCTTGAGCAAGTGTCTCTTACTATAGTTTCTTGTAGAACAATACCTTGTGAGTGGAATTTAGTAGATAGAAGCTAGTACATAAACTCACATGCATGTTAATATATGTACACATAGGTGCAAGCATGGCTGTGTGATAAGAAGCTTGCTGCCCAACTATGTGGGTTTGGGTTCAGTCCCATTGCATGAGACCTTGGACAAGTGTCTTATACTATACGTAGCCTTGGGCTAACCAAATAACAGTTGTTACCCAAGGACAAAAGATGTATTACACAGTATAATCTAAATATTTTGAAATTACACTGTGTAATTGGATATTATCTGGCAATGATATCGGGAAATTGGAAAAGATGGACAAATTTGTTCCACTGCAAACATGATGCATTATTTGACAGTCTGCTCTTTTCTTCTTGAGTGAAATGAAAGGCAAATATTATTTGAAAAGAATAATCATCTGTGATGAAAAATAGGTCCTTTAGGACAAGAAGAAGATCTTAGAAGAATATATTGGAATAAATGACTAGATACTTAAGAGTTGTTTGAACAGTCATGCAAAAGTATTAATGGATTGTTTGGCGTTGGTGCTCTTGGTTGAGTTTCCAAATTTTTTCCAAATTTTCTGAACACTCTTCATAATGAGGTGACACTCAATCAGCCTTAAAATGTGCAGGCCATGAAAAGCTAAAGAATGTTTGACCTTAAGAATAATACTTGACAAAAATCTGGTGAAGCATTTCAAAAATCTCAGTAGCAGATTTCTTGAGCTTCTTTGAAAATTTGACGTTCGTTATGGTAGATGAAATATGAACGTTTTCCATAAAGTAAATTATGCATAAGTGCAGGAGTAGCTGTGTGGTAAGTATAGGTGCAGGGGTGGCTGTGTGATAAGTTGCTTGCTTACCAACCACATTGTTCTGGGTTCAGTCCCACTGTGTGGCACCTTAGGCAAGTGTCTTCTGCTATAGCCTCGGGCTGACCAAAGCCTTGTAAGTGGATTTGGTAGACGGAAACTGAAAGAAACCCGTCGTATATATATATATATGTATGTGTGTGTGTGTGTGTGTATATGTTTGTGTGCCTGTGTTTGTCCCCCCAACATTGCTTGACAACCGATGTTGGTGTGTTTACGTCCCCGTAACTTAGCGGTTTGGTAAAAGAGACCAATAGAATAAGTACTAGGCTTACAAAGAATAAATCCTGGTGGTGCTCCACCATGGTCACAATCAAATGACTGAAACAAGTAAAAGAAAGATAACGTTAGTTCATATATGCTATTTAAAAATATGTGATGATAATAAAAGAAAAACACATTAGACAAAAATTTTGTCTAAGTATGCTTGAAGACTCGTGCTTGGATATTACAAGCATATTATTTTTATCTTAAGTTTAGAAAACCAGAATTAGTCAAAGTTTTAATATTTCTTGCAAAGTTTGATACTGTAGAATTAATTCATGGTAATTTTTCATTATATGTAGAAGTTAAATCAATTTTAGGGGCTATCAATTTCGTTACCACTGTTATTGATATATATTGTGAGTGGATTTGGTAGACGGAAACTGAAACAAGCCCGTCCACCGACCCCGGTGGCACATAAAAAGCACCAACCGATCGTGGCTGTTGCCAGCCTTGCCTGGCCCCTGTGCCGGTAGCACGTAAAAAGCATCCACTACACTCACGGAGTGGTTGGTGTTAGGAAGGGCATCCAGCTGTAGAAACACTGCCAGATCAGACTGGAGCCTGGTGCAGCCTCCTGGCTTCCCAGACCCCAGTCAAACCGTCCAACCCATGCTAGCATGGAAAACAGACCTTAAATGATGATGATGATTGAGAAGGACTACAGTGTCTTCCTGTATTGTGATCTGTGGTTTTTTTACTGCAATTCTCCTATTTCTATCTTCATCAATTTTAGCAGGTGCCTTCACAATACTTCTAACGGATAATAACTTTAACCTCACCTTTTTTTGACCCGGGGTGGGGAATGGGTATCTAATTTTATACCTCTCTTACTCTTTACTCTTTTATTTGTTTCAGTCATTTGGCTGCGGCCATGCTGGAGCACCGCCTTTAGTCGAGCAAATCGACCCCGGGACTTATTCTTTGTAAGCCCAGTACTTATTCTATCGGTCTCTTTTGCCGAACCGCTATGTGACGGGGACGTAAGCATACCAGCATCGGTTGTCAAGCAATGCTACGGGGACAAACACAGACACACAAACACACACACGCATACATATATATACATATATATACGACAGGCTTCTTTCAGTTTCCGTCTACCAAATCCACTCACAAGGCTTTGGTCGGCCCGGGGCTATAGCAGAAGACACTTGCCCAAGATGCCACGCAGTGGGACTGAACCCGGAACCATGTGGTTGGTTAGCAAGCTACTTACCACACAGCCACTCATTTATTTTGATTTTTTTTGAACTCCAATTTTAATCTCTCCTGGATATGAAATCATTTCTCTTATTGTTTCTCACTACTTGTTGAAAACAAACAAAAAATCCTTTTAAAATTCAAGTTATTTATTGGAAGGCTTATTACGAATGAATTTTGTGGAAAGAATGCATTAAAATTGGTTCAATTTTTCTACCACAGAGTGCAGAATTAGAAAACGAAGCTTGTGATAAAGAGAGCATGTGTATGACACGTTTGGTGCAGAGACGAATGTCAGCTCAACTTACGGTACGTAACTCTTGTTTGGTTGTCCTCACAATAATGGTTATACTTTCACAAGTATTTACATGTCAGTATAGTTGCTATCTTTCCAAAGTTGGGTAATTAATACTGATTCTAGCTTGCAACAACAACAATAACAACAATAATGAGATACTGAGGTAATGAATTCGTTATTTATAAACAAATAGGTACAGTGTATGACATTTTGTGTCCTACCTTCCGTTCCCCGTGTAAAAGAAAATTTTTTTTAAATTACTAAATTCGGCGGAAAGACTTCCGCCCGTCACCCCCTCCATTTTCTCCCAAATTTGTTTATTTTTGTAATTTTTTTTGCTAAAAATCCCCGTTTTCGGATACGGAGCTTCCGGAAAATTGTCAAAAATCGGCATTGTGAAATCCCCCCCCCCCAACACTAACCCTAAAGCCGTAACCGTAGGTACAGAAATGTTTTGAAATTTTTGTCCGAATTATGATGTCTGTATTTTCCCGCATATTTAGAAAAACAAAAATTCTTAAAGATTTTACAAATATTTTTGGAATTTTTTTTCAGAATCATAATCTCCGTATTTTTTTTTTTTTGCTTATTTTGAAAAAGAAAAAAATTGTGAAAAAAGTTTAAAATGAAGGGAATGTGGTGGGGTGGTGGTGGTGGTAATCTAGAAATGTCGATTTTGCCAATTTTTTTGCAGATTCGTATTCCTCAGCCGAAAAGTGGGGTTTGTATCGAAAAAATAAATTTTAAAAAAAGGGTGTTTTTTTTGAGGCGGGGGGAGACGGGCGAAAGTCTTGCCCATTCAGCTGCTTAATCTAAAGAATCATAGCTTTACTCGTATGACACAGCTTTACATTTCGCTTCAAATAGTCTTTATATCATTTTTAATGGTAAAAGATTGCATTAGTCTGGGAAGCTTGAATAGCACTAATTTTACAGCGAGACAAGAATTCTGTTGCGTGTGTGTGTATGTGGTTGCGGACGAATAAGCACCTCAGAATAATTCAATTTTGAAATATTTTGTTGTGATACGAATGAGCACAACAATTTCGAACGTTTGTTCAAAGAGAACTTAATGGCCTTCATTAAAAAGTTACCTCCCTTGCACCAGACACGCCCTTTCTATATTCAAGAGTTACGTCCCTTGCATTATATACAATTTTTTTGATGTCGTACAGCTATTGTTTATACCTCGCTCAGAGATTCATTATTGCTTGTTTCCACTTTTTCGAGATCAGTGACTTTTCGTCACTGGAAAAAGTATATATATATATATATATATATATATATATATTTTTAATGTAGGATAGAATTTTTTTCGAATATAAATTTTATCAATGGCCAGCATATTAAAAAATACCTTTAACGGTTAAAATTATAAAAAAAACTTATAAATAAGGGCGAACGAAAATATTTCTACTGCCAAATATACCGAAAATTGGACATATTGTCCATTACCATATAATTTTTCACAATACACACGCTACTCGAAAAATAAGCCAATAGAAATTTCTGGCGGCTTTTTTTTCGAGTAGTGTGCGTATTTTGAAAAATTATATGGTAATGGACAATATGTCCAATTTTCGGCATATTTGGCATTAGAAATTTTTTCGTTTGCTCTTATTTATAAGTTGTATATATATATATATATATTTGCATTGGGAACTACTTCCCATTGCCAACTGGTGGTTGTCACATGCTGATGACGAGTCAATACCCAGAAACTCGGATCCGTGTGTATCACATCAGGCTGGAGATGGGAAAGATGACTTCCCTTTGCAAATACTGATAGGACACAGAAAGTGTGTCAATAGCCAGCTGGAGGAGTTGTCTTCCTGGGGCTACAAGCATCAACCTACATAGCATCAACCCTTAAGCGTTAGCCACATTTAGGTGGCAAATATACTTCATGATTGAGTAATTATTTTAGATTTAATGCAGTGAATATTAAAAAAGCCAATCAGAAATAATTATATGCATAGAGAAAAAAAACATTACAAGTCAACTAACAGCCATATATTCGTTTGTTTCAACAAATGCCGGAGACAATGGATGACTAAGATATACATGTGCTTTTAATGTTCAATGCCATCTACATTAAAACCTTAACTTTAATTCATAATTAAAGCGTGCTGGGAGAAGGCGGCGAGCTGGCTGAAACGTTAGCACGCTGGGTGAAATGCGTAGCCATATTTCGTCTGCCATTACGTTCTGAGTTCAAATTCCGCTGAGGTCGACTTTGCCTTTCATCCTTTTGGGGGTCGATAAATTAAGTACCAGTTATGCACTGGGGTCGATGTAATCAACTTAATCCATTTGTCTGTCCTTGTTTGTCCCCTCTGTGTTTAGCCCCTTGTGGGTAGTAAAGAAATAGGTATTTTCGTTTTAATAAAGCCTATGAAATATGTACTGCTTATTCTCCAGACTTTCAAATGACTCCTCACCATATTCTGTACCATTTCAAATTATGCATACTTGCAGTTACCTCCCAGATAATTCTAGTATCTCACTACCAACTATGGATTGACTTCAGCAAAAATGCTTAATGGCATTTGGTCCTTCTCTACTTTCTGAGTTCAAATTCCTCTGAGGTCGACTTTGCCTTTCATCCTTTTGGGGTAGATAAAATAAGTACCAGTTGAGTACTGAGGTTGATGTAATTGAATTACCTACTACTCCGAAATTGCTGGTTCTGTGCCAAAATTTGAAATCACTATATAAGATACAATCCCTGAGACAGTCATAGTTCAAATCAGTCAAGATTTTCGAATTAAAATGAAAATTTCATTCTATTTTTCTCTAATGATTTTATCACTATCCTGAGTTATTTCTACAGCTGATAGTGTCTCAACAAATATACCTTAACCCTTTCGTTACTGTATTTATTTTGAGATGCTCTGTATTTCTTTCAATTACTTTAAATATAACAAAGAATTTAGTAAAATAACTTTATCATTCAGCTAGTGTTAGGAACATAAATTTTGACTAAGGTTTGGTGGAAGATTTTAATTCAAAACTTATGAAAACAAGACATTTGTACTCAGAGCCACAGCTGGTTTCAGCCGGGTTGGTAATGAAAGAGTTAACCTATATTGGTTTCTCAGTTTAGTCCAAGGACAGCAGTTTAGAGGGAAGGGAGTAGGTCGATTACATTGATCCCAGTGTTCAACTGCTACTTATTTTATCGAACCTGAAAGGATGAAAGGCAAAGTTTATCTTGGTGGAATTTGATACTCAAAATGGGTGAAATGCTGCTAAGCTTTTTGCCCGGTGCCCTAATGATTCTGCCACCTTGCCATCTTAAATGCAACCAGTATTGACATTTGTATACAAGTTTTTTATTAAGATCCATCTGTCACAGCAGAAGTACTCAAGAAGACCTGTCTGCCACAGCAGAATCAATACCGGTGCTGGTGCCATGCTAAAAAGCACCCAGTATACTCTATGTAGTGGTTGGCATTTGGAAGGGCATCCAGCCATAGAAACCATACCAGAACACACAATGGAGCCTGTCATACCATCCAACCCATGCCAGCATGGAAAATGGACATTAAATGATAATGATGATTTTCTTCATACTAATTCTCTTTACAATAGTTAATTTTTAAAATTTATTAATCATACTTCAAATACTGCTAGAAGCATTACTCTTTACTCTCTTTTACTCTTCTTTTACTCTTTTACTTGTTTCAGCCATTTGACTGTGGCCATGCTGGAACACCGCCTTTAGTCGAGCATTAAAACTTTTTTTTTCCTAGTTGGCTAATTTAGTTACTCAGCTCTGTTCCATGAGAAATTTTAATACTGTGAAAAGTATTCCCAAGACCAATGACACTTAATTTTTTTTAGCAGATATAGAATAATTAAAAAAAAGATAATAAAACAATGCATGAAAATGACTAAATATGGAAAAGAAAAAACGTCTTTAATATAATTCCTAAAATTTAAAAGAAAGAAAGACCAATAATGCATGGCGCCTTGGCCAAGTATCTTCTACTTAACAGCCTCTGGCAGAACAAAGTCTTGAGTGGATTTGCTTGATGGAAACTGAAAGATACCCATGTGTGTGTGTGTATGTATGAGATCATCATCGTTCAACATCCACCTTCCATTCTAGCATGAGTGGGATGGCTTCACAAGAGCCGGCCAGGCAGAAGCTGTACTAGATTTTTGTGATTTGTTTTGGCAGGATTTTTACAGCTGGATGCTCTTCCTGACACCAACCACTCAGCAGAGTGGACTTAATGCTTTTTACATGGCACAAGCACAGGCGAGGTCAGTTTTGGAAAGGTTTTTATAGCTGGATGCCCTTCTGAACACCAGCCACTTTACTGGGTACTTTTAAGTGGCACCTGCACTTACAAGGTCACCAAGTACTTGCAAGATAATATATGTATGTATGTATGTTTGTGTTTGTTCCCCACTATCACTTCACAACTAGTGTTGGTGTGTTTATGTCCCTGTAACTTAGTAGCCTGGCGAAACAGACTGTTAGAATAAGTACCAAGCTTAAAAAAAATGAATACTGTGGTCAGTTCATTCAACTAAAATTCTTCAGTATGGCTGCAGTAAAATGACTGAAACAAGTAAAAGATAAAAGATATTGATTTTATGACTTTTACACGAGTCAAGTTACTGAAAGTGTTGGTTGTGGTTGATTAAATTAATTCTGAGGCATAATTTTATCATGTAGAAGTGAATGGCAATGTTGATCCGATAAATTTCTGAACTTAGAATATTGAAGATATAAATTTAAACCTGTTATGTATTTGTGTGTGTGTGTCTGTGTATAAAACACCCAACACTGTATATTTCATCAATTCCTATCTTTGAACATTAGTTCAATAATTATTTGTTATAACAATGAATCTCAGAGTAGATAAAACTGTAAATAATTGCATGTAAGTATTTGGTTGAAAAGCCCTTTTGGATACAAAATGTCAAAGGATATCTATGGGCAGCTATTATCTATAGCTTTATGTGCTTTGAGATCCACTGTTCCAAAAAGCAAATTATTTCATGTTTATTCGAAAGTTTATAAAATTCTTATGAAATAGTTCAAGTATTTATTGTTTAAATAATTATTTTTGCAGTTACAATCACTTCAGAAACAGATCAACAGTCACAGCAAGAAATCTATATTTGGTTTTGGAGGTGGAAACAAAAAGAAAGGTAACTTAAACCAAAAAGATCATTTGGCTAACCAAGTTGAAGAACTGAATAATGAACTCGAACAAATAGATCGCTCCCTTCACCGGCACTGTAATGACCATCCAGAAATGGCTATACAGTCCAATGCTCATCTTCTTTCACCGGACTCACAAACTAAGCAAAGCAGTGGTATTAAACACATCAGTAGCATTTCAAAATCTTTCCATATTAGTTCAAAGTCACGTCTTGGATTGATACGTCCAGTGAAATTGCGGAACAGTCGTTTGACGAAAGAGAATCGTTTCAGCACACCACCAGTCTTAATAAATTCTTGGGGTACAGAATCACCTAATGTTAATTCAAATTCAAATCAGACTTCACCTAATTCCTCAGAGAACATGTTTCTGAAATCTTTAGACTTGGCAGATAATGCTACAAAAACATTGTCACATTGTAGTCAATCTGACCCCAAACGAAACAGCCACCACTCATATACAACAGACCAAATGGAACATTTAAGTAACCTAAAAACAAATTCTTCTCATAAGAAGTCCGATTTAAAGATAAGTTCTGATGCAATGTCAGAAATTGAGGTAATTTATATATCATTTCTTTTCTTCTTTCCTTGTAAATTTTTTGGGTGGTTTTTTTTTTTTTTATATTTCCGAAGTTTTATTTCTCTGCATTTTGAAGTCATTTTGTATAGGATTAATAAAAAAAGTACAATAAAAGGTGTAACATAGTATCTAAATATGTTAAAATAAAATACACATATCCGCTTCTTGCAGGTGGTATGATTGGAATTTATATCTCCGTCACACATTGTCATATCCAGATAAAATTAAGTTGGGCTGAATTGAAAATACGTTTTACATTTTAAAATATAACCTTGAGCTGGTGTCCTATTTTATTTTTTAAATGTCTGTCTTTATTTTATTCTTTTGCTGGACTGTGATCCTGTTAGTGCACTATTTCAAAGTTTATTTTTCTTTAGTCATATCGACCCTAGTACCTATTTTTCAGTTTAGTATTTATTTAACTGCTTAATTTTATTGAATAACTGGGTTTCCCTTTCTTGATACATCAGAGATATTTTAGTTAGTGGTGTTGCAACGGACGTACTGGCGGGCAGTGAGAAAACTAGGAAAGCGCTAGATTAAATATATCATAGTGCTTCATTACAACCCTTTATTCTAGTATAAATCCTGGGGATGTTGGATATTTTATTTTTGCATGATCAAATATGGATCAAAGAAATACTTAATAGTATTTAATAGTTTTCATCCTTTTCCCAACATGCGTGGCCAAGTTTTCATTGTTAAAGTTCATTACAGAGCAGTGGACAAAATGTTTGGAAGCATTTCTTATGGCTCCGTACATTGAGTTCAAATCCTGCCAAAGTCAACTTTATTTTCATCCTTTTGAAGTTGATAAAATATGTACCAATTGAGCCCTGGTGTTGATAAAATCAACTAACACCCTTCCACAAAACTGCTGGTACTGTGCCTTATTTTAACAGCTTATTATTTTAACACCACCAGTTCCAGCTCTGTCTTTCTAAGATGTCTGCAGCACTGTTTTTACATTCCGCTTGTATGTTATAATGGTTTTACTTTGTTGTGGCATTCATTTTGTTGTTTCAGGTGTTATCTTAGTATTCCATCTGATTGTTGTGTAGAATAGGTTCAAAGTGGGTAGTGCTGTTATTTTGTTGGTTAGTCTTTGTGTTTGATATTTACAATGTGGTGTGTGTTATGCAAGTGTGTATGTGCGCTTTAGTTGGTATGGTGCATGTTGAATACATTATCTATGACTTGCAATTATATCATTGGCTGTTAACTGTTGAATATAGTCTGTGTGAAGTGTTAGTCATATGTAAAATGTGTGCTAATAATGTCTATTATATAAAGTTATTGGATGATGACTATGCAAAAGTGAATTGTGAAGTTGACCTGGTGAATCATAATAATCATTGTTTAACATCTACTTTTCATGCTAGCATGGGTGGGATGATTTCGCAAGAAGCACCAGGCTTCTCTGACTGTTTTGGTAGGATTTTTACAGCTGGATGCCCTTCCTAACACTAACCATTCAGCAAAGCGAATCATAATATAAATTTACAAGCCCTGGAGTTAGACTTTTGTTTATATTCTTCTTTATCATACTTTGTGGTCCAATTCTTAATGATATGCTTTTCACTGCCATCCTGCTAATTTCCATTTTGATAATTTCTTCATTATCATTTAGTTGTAAGGGATCAAGATATCTATCTGTATAGAGGTATTTATCCCTGTCTTTGATATCTTACCAGTGCCGGTGGCACATAAGAGAACCATCTGAATGTGGCCGTTGCCAGCGCCGCCCAGACTGGCCTCGTGCCGGTGGCACGTAAAAAGCACCATCCGTTTGTGGCCGTCGCCAGCCTCGCCTGGCCCCCGTGCCGGTGGCATGTAAAAAAGCACCATCCGTTCGTGGTCGTTTGCCAGACTCGTCCGGCACCACCATCCGTTTGTGGCCGTTGCCAGCGCCGCCCCGACTGGCCTCGTGCCGGTGGCACGTAAAAAGCACCATTCGTTCGTGGCCATTGCTAGCCTCGCCTGGCCCTGTGCTGGTGGCACGTAAAAAGCACCATCCGTCTGTGGCTGTTTGCCAGCTCTGTCTGGCACCTGTGCGAGTAGCACGTAAAAAGCACCCACTACACTCGCGGAGTGGTTGGCGTTAGGAAGGGCATCCAGCCGTAGAAACACTGCCAGATCAGACTGGGCCTGATGCAGCCTTCTGGCTTCACAGACCCCAGATGAACCGTCCAACCCATGCTAGCATGGAAAGCGGACGCTAAATGATGATGATGATGAATGTCAAACTGCAGAGTATTTATGGACTGCATTGCTCACATATGTGTTTCCACAAGACCCACATATTTTTAAGCACTCATTTACAACAAATATTTCAGTCATATCAATACTTTATTATTAAGTAAAGATTTTTTGAAACCTTTTATTTGCTCATTAGTAATCTTACTTTTATTAATTAAAACATTATTATTATTTTTATGATTAAAAATGTTTTTTGGCTCCCCATTTTTGAATACTAATTCATTAATTAATGTAATTTAAATACCTATTTATTTATTTTTAGGCATTTGAAGAACTTTCCAAAAAATATTTCACCAAGCAGATGATGCCACCAAGTTCCAATGCTTGACTTGATCGTTCTTCCCATTAAAAATAAAATGACATTGGTGCAAGTCGAGTTCCAAAGAATCAAAGAAGTTAATTTGTAACGATTTCTTGAAAGATTCTTTTACCTGACTTCCAAATCAAACAGATTTCTATTCTGATGTAATTATGTTAAAACCTGAACATCTTACATTCGAGAAAATGAAAACCTTCCTAATTCTGATTCTGTAAAACTTGATTAGGAGTATATAATATATATATATATATATATATATATATATATGTATATGTATATTTTATTCTTTTATGTGCTTCAGCCAGGTGGCTGTGGTCATGCTAGAGCACCATGAAACTTACCCGATACTGTCAAGTGTGTTGTACACTTTTTATAAGAGTGAAATGAAGATAATGTCAGACAAAGACATATTATATAATTGAATTGGTTTCAAACAAAAACTCCTATTTTTTACCCACCGAATTTTTTTTCCCTTTTTGGTTATATAAGAAATGGCGGAACACTACTTGGATTATTTCAGAATGAGATGCCTTTCTTTCCTTATAATGCAACTTAAACGAAATATGTAAACAAAGAAACACTTTGTCATTTGACTAATGGAAAGATAGTATTTTTGATGCAATGTATCATGACCAGCCTTAGAAAATATAAATATATTCATACAAAATAAGTTTAACAGTGCATTCTACACACATTTTGAACATTATCTGTCACACATATATTGCTGTGTAGAAAGAGTTATAAAGATGAAAGGTTAAATACATGATTGTATTTTCGTATTAAAATTATAATCATTCTTTATATTTGAAAAGAATGACCATTTTGGCAGAATAATAGACACTTTTCATCTTCAAACACACTGACATTTGCATATATATATATATATATATATATATATATATATATATGAAACAAAAGGGCTGTATTCTACTAATAAAAAGGATTATTCCTAATTAACTTTACTAAAACTCAGTGAAGATTTTTTAAAAAGAAAATTATAAATAAAGTAAAACAAAAGAATATAAAACTAAATATTTTCAAACAACATTTGTATTTCGTTTGTCCTCAGTGATCAGCAGCAATCAAAGAATTTATTTATTTATATTATGTTCACTTACCTATATCCTTTGAATCTCTCTATTTTCTAATGGCTTCTACAACACTTTAAATGTCTTTTCTTTAACAAGTTCTTTATTAAATTTCTCTGCATTTATGATGCTCAATTCACTAAGATTTATGTTTAAGGATATTATATTTTTTTCATACATATGAACAAAATCAAAATTAATTCAAGAAGTGAAACATATTTTATACAATGTTTATTTATTATTCACATAGCAAAAATGAATTTATTAAAAATAAAAACACCTCAACAAATATAGATGAATAAAAAAACTGAATAAGGAATAATTTTTTTCTATCTTACCCTGCCTTTAATAGTGCTAGACTTTTACGTTACTCCTATTCTACATATTTCTTGTTTCTTGGTCTGCATTTAATGATTTTTTTTATGGCTTTGTCAGAGAAAGGAAGGAAATATCCATGACCTTTGCAAGACTTCCATGACTGGTTAGGAGGGGATTCTGAGAAAGAAAGCAGAAACTGTCATCATCATTGTTATTTAATATCCAATTTCCTATGCTTGCATGGAATGGACAGAATTTTTTAAGGCAGATTTTTTAAGGCCAGGTGCCCTTTCTGTCACCAGTCCTCACCTGCTTTCAAGTTGGGTTAGTATTTCCTTCTGAACAGACATGACATAGAAGATTGGAAATGAAAGATGCTACTTTCATGTTGGTGACACTTGCTTGCAGCTATTTCATGACATCAGTCAAAGAGATAGTATCTCTCTCTCTCTCTCTCTCTCTCTCTCTCACTCACTCACTCACTCACTCACTCACTCACTCACACACACACACACACACACACACACACACACACACACACACACACACAACACACACACACACAGAGAGGCTTCTTTTAGTTTCTATCTACTAAATCCACTCAAAAGGTTTTCGTCAGTCTATAGCTATAGCACAAAACACTTGTATGTGTTTGTGTGTGTCCCTTTGCACTGCTTGGCAACCAGTATTGATTTGTTCATGTCTCTGTAATCTAGCAGTTTGGTCAAAGAATCAGAATAATTGCCAGACTTAGATGAGTAGTAAGTTGATTTGTTCAACTGAATCCTTCAAGGCAGCACCTCAAACATGGTCACAATCCAATGACCAAAAAGAAAGTAAATGGTAAATGATAATTTTACTCACCAGAATTGGATCCATTTGTGATTTTGGTATTAAAAAAAAATGCTTAAGATGCTGTACCTTAAGATCACATTTTGAACCACATGATTTAGGAGCCTACTTCTTAATCATACAACCATGTCTGTTCCCTATGCAGGCTTACCCTTTGGTCTTTATTAATCCTTTAGCATTTAAACCGGTCATATTCAACCTGTTTTATGTTCAAACCATCCAGATCCAGTCTCTTACTCCTATTCTACAATTTTTAAAAATTTATGCGCTTTTTTTAAGCCTAGCCAGGCTCATGGGCTTGGTTTCCCGGTTTCTATGGTGTATGTGTCCCCCCCAGCTGGACAGGACGCCAGTCCATCGTAGCATTACTCAAAAAACAGGAAGAAAGAGTGAGAGAAAGTTGGGGTGAAAGAGTACAACAGGGGTCTCCACCACCCCCTGCCGGAGCCTCTTGGAGCTTTTTAGGTGTTTTTGCTCAATAAACACACACAACGCCCGGTCTGAGAATTGAAACCGCTATCCTCTGACCGCGAGTCTGCTGCCCTAACCACTGGGCCATTGCACCTCCACAATGCCATTCTACAATGGCACCCTTAAAATAAACAATCACATCATTGCATTTTCAAAGCTACAAGAGAATAGATAAATTCAAAACAACGTAAATAAATAAGCATTACATTTGACAGAGTAATCTGAATGCTAAAGAGTTTAGATAGATTTGCTTTTGGTACACAAATTCACTACAAGAAAAAAGGGAACTGGAAGTTGTAGTATTCATGATTTTCTTCATGGAATCAGTTGAGAGTATAAAGAAGATTAACATCAAGCAGATAATGAAAGCTCATTGCAGTTTTAATTAGCTAAAAACTGACTTCATTACATTATTATCTGCATTGTTTATCAACTACAAGTTAAGCTGGCAAGCTGCCAGAATCAATAGTCAAACAAGATGCTTTGTATTTCTTGTGACTTGCCAACCCTCCCCGAAATTGCTGGCCTTGTGCTACAATTTGAAACCAATATTATTGGTCATAAGGTGGCTAGCTGGCAAAATTGTTAGCATGCTGTGCCAAATGCTTAGCATTTTGTTCATCTTTGTGTTGAGTTCAGATTCCACTGAGGTTGATTTTTTTTTTTTACCTTTCATTCTATCAGGATCAATAAAATAAGTACCAGTTAAGCACTGGGGGTTGATGTTATTAACTTATTCCCTACCCCAAAATACTGGCCTTGTGCCCAAATTTGTAACTAATATTACTGTTTATGATAAGGTAACAAGTTGGCGGAATTGTTAACACATTGGATAAAATACCCAACAGCATTTCTTCTGGATCTTAATATTCTGATTTCAAATCCCTCCAAGGTCAACTTTGCCTTTTTATCCTTCCAAGGTGAAAAAAATATTAAGTACCAGTCAAGTACTGGGGTTGATGAAATTCACTAATTCCCTCCCACACAATTTGCTGGCCTTGGTCATGATGGCAAAAAGTACCACACATCTTGTTCTATCATCAATGTCCTGAGTTCCTTAGTAGTTGTGGCACCATCCTCTTCCACTGGGTTCTTGACAATGAATCATCATCGTTTAACGTCTGCTTTCCATGCTAGCATGGGTTGGCTGATTTGACTGAGGAGTGGTGAACCAGATGGCTGCACCAGGCTCCAATCTTGGTCTAGCAGTGTTTCTACAGCTGGATGCTCTTCCTAACGCCAACCACTCCGAGAGTGCAGTGGGTGCTTTTACGTGCCACCGGCACGAGGGCCAGTCAGGCGGTACTGGCAATGACCACGTCCAAATTGTGTTTTTTTTTTGTATTTTTTTTTTTGTAAAAAGCCTTATAGTCATCTTCCCATGGAATAGCTCCCAGAGGATGATTTGGTTGGTGGGTAAAACCACGAGTTGCAGATCAGTTGCAAGCTGCAGTCATTTTCCTGCTATCTTGTTGGACCATGTGGGTGAAGACTGCTATTGAGTTGTTCATTGGTTACTTTGTGCGTCTAACTGATGGTGAAGGTCATTTGGCATATCGAGATTGAATGAAGAAAAGTATATAGAAACATGGTTACTTCTTGGCTATAATTATCTGCCTCAAGAGTTTATTAAACATTTAAATGTACATAGATGAGCTTTGTATTCTATGTGGGTTTTGTATTTCTGAAATAGATTGTACTTAGCCCATTGATAATGCTTTCATGTGATTAGAGAAAAAGAGGATAAGGGGAAGAGTGAGATAGAAAGAGAGAGAGAAAGAAAAGATGGAGAGAGAAGTGTCCATGACATGTGGTAGGAGGAATGTAATATTTATTATGAAGTTAAAATATAATTTTAGCAGAGGGTTGATGTTCTGATGGTGAGATTAAAGAAAGGCAGAGAGAGAGATGACGGTGGTGGTGGTGATGGTGAGTGCATAGTGAAAAGTAATTTTTTCTTTAATTGAGCTAAGTTTTTAATATTACCTATCACTTTATGCATGCACATCCCAACTTTGCCACTCACTTTAGAAAGAAACCAGTTTCTCATTTGCCTATCATA
Organism: Octopus sinensis; assembly: GCF_006345805.1. Lineage (NCBI taxonomy): Eukaryota > Metazoa > Mollusca > Cephalopoda > Octopoda > Octopodidae > Octopus > Octopus sinensis. The sequence continues at coordinate 42,876,329 of NC_043002.1, read as the reverse complement.
TGCAATAACTATCAATAAATCACAAAAGCAGACAATTGATAAAGTGGGACTGTTCTTACCTAAACCTGTTTTCGACTATGGTCAGCTATATATTGCATTGTCAAGGGCTCACAAATTATCTAATGTGAGGGTTAAAGTTATCAACACTGACAAACAAGGGAAAAGAAGAGGGAGAACTTACAAGAACATAGTCTGCAAAGAAGTATAGGATTGAAAGATGTACACTAATTGAAATGTGTATTGGCTCTGATCCATCGCCTTGGCTTATAAGTTACCAATGATATGGTTTTCAGAATATGCCATGTTGCATCGAATTTTTGGCCCCGTGAAATTGCGACTCCTATATTTTACATATAAAATAATTTTTTACTATAAAATGTTTGTTTTCTCAATATGAAATTGTGACCATGTAAATTTTAAAGTGTATTTTTATTCTGTTTATGGGAATAATAAATAAGAGTGAATATTTATTTTATGGGTGCTGTGTATTAAGTCGATAAAATTGTGCAAAAAGTATGTAAAGTATATATATATAAAGTGCATTAAGTAGTAATCATATGCCTATTTCCTTCACTTTTCAGTGAGTAGCAGATGAGCAACTATCTTTTGATAAAGACACAACACAAGCTACACTTTCTGGATAGATTTTTAAGGAATAACCCAATTGGTTTACTAGTAATTCCACGAAATGTTCATGGATCCTGCTAGTGTGTGTGTATATGTATATATATATATTATAAGGCAGGTGTTGAAAAGTCTCTGGCTTTAATGGTATCATGAAAGGCCTAGTTGGAGGCCCAACCTCCCGAGTACTTTTACAAGGCTTAGAACCACTGAAGAACCACTGCAATAAGTATGTGAATATGAGAGGGAATAAAATCATAAATAACTGATCTTCCTTTATTTTTTTTCCAAGCCAGGAACTTGTCAGCATCCCTTATATATATATCACTGATCGACCAGGCTATCAGATGTTGCTACACATCGCTGGTCACAATGTACTTCGCATTGTTTTAGCCTTCAAATGATGCCACCCCGCTGGCTAAGCGAGCAGGCCAATGGAAGGAAGAGTGAGAGAAAGTTGTGGCGAAAGAGTACAGCAGGGATCGCCACCACCCCCTGCTGGAGCCTCGTGGAGCTTTAGGTGTTTTCGCTCAAACACTCACAACGCCTGGTCTGGGAATCGAAACCGTGATCCTATGACTGCGAGTCTGCTGCCCTAACCTCTGGGCCATTGTGCCTCCACACACACATATATATATTGTGTGCGTTGATGTATGTGAGTATTTGTGTCATCTTGTCTTGACACGATGTGATAGTTATAAATAAATGTCACCATCAGGCAAGTAGTGTCCTTCATTTCTAGTACCCTGTGAAGAATTGTCCAGTCATAGGGGAACCTTGCTTGGAAACAGGTGAGGATTAATGACAGGAATGGCATCCAGCCAGTGACAGCTTGCCTCACTGAATTAGTCTGACCCATGCATACATGTGGACGTTAAATTGATACGCATAAATGGAAAGTATAAGATTTGTCATATTAAGAAGACAAAATAGTAAAACCAGTCCCTTTTAACTGTTGTTTAGCTCCTAGTTAATTGTGCTACCTTTGGGCCCAACTCTCCAAACGGGCTTGGGACAACAATAAGCTGACCAAGACCACGAAAATGAAGATCTACCAGGCATGTGTACTTAGCACTCTACTGTATGGAAGTGAGACTTGGACGCTATAGACACGCCAAGAGCGTCGCCTAAACATCTTTCACCTGCGCTGCCTCCGGAAAATCCTCCGCATCAAATGGCAGAACCGTATCCCCAACAAAGATTTCCTCAGGCAAGCAGGAATACCAAGCATGTTTGCACTCCTCACACAAAGACGTATGAGATGGCTTCGACATGTTAGCCGTATGGAAGATGGCAGAATCCCCAAGGACATACTCTACGGAGAGCTTGCTAGGTCTGTGGGTAGACCGCTCTTACGTTACAAGGATGTTTGCAAAAGGGACATGAAGGCCTGCAACATCAATATTAGCGGTTGGGAGGCAGTTGCCGGCAACCGTGGAGACTGGCGACGTACCGTAAGAGAGGGAATACAAAGGAGTGACAGAGAGAGAGAGGAGAAATGGAAAGACAGGAAAAGACGTCAACAAGAAACTATGGCATTACAACCAGCCAGGAACAGTCTTCGCTACATTTGCGGTACCTGCCAGAGGGAGTGTTTGTCCAGGATAGGATTACACAGCCACAGCAGGAAATGTATCAGGACATGAAATGTAAAAGCCGGACTTGACTACTTTATGTGCAACTCCATTGTCTCCCGAGACAAAAAGAATGCCAACAATTGTGCTAGAACAGATCTATAACCAGAGGCATTTCAGCCATGACCATCCTGTCTTTTATTCAGACTTTGTATCTTGCACAACATTATCCAGCATATCCATCTTTCAAGATGGTAGTCTGTGATTTGAGGGAGATTTGACTGCTCATCTAATGGTTTGGTCTTAGTTGTTATGTATTTGTTCAATAATTTTCCCTAATTTACCAGTGTTTATTTCTCAACTATGACCTCCACCCGCGCAAAAATCCTAATTACATTGGGTTCAATGTGCGAGAATGTAAAAAAAAAAAAAATTGCATTTTGCTGTGTGATTAAGAAGCACGATTTGTAACCATGTGGTTTCATGTTCACTCCAACTACATGTTACTTTCGGCAAGTGTCTTCCACTATAGCTCTGGACAAACTAATGTCTGGTAAATGAATTTGGTAGATGAAAACTGTGGAAGTGATTGATGTCCATAGCTATCTACCTATCTATCTACTATCTATCTATCTACCTATCTATCTACTATCTATCTATCTATCTATCTATCTATCTATCTATCTATCTAAGTATACACACATACATACACGTGTGTGTGTGTGTTTGTCTCCTAATCGCTTGGCGATCAGTGTTGGTTTGTTTATGTTCTTGCAATTTGGCAGTTCGGCAGAGAACTCGATAGAATAAGTACTGAACTAGGTTTGTTCAGCTTAACCATTCAGAGTGGTGCCCCAGCATGGCCGTAGTCCAATGATTGAAACAAGTAAACGATAAAAGAAGAAAGAAACAGGTTTATTTAGGTATGTCGATCTTCATTCATTCTACCCGGAAAAAAGTTAACGAACATTAAAAACGACGTAGACAACCATTTTATATATTAAAACATAAATTTGAAAGAAAATTATCCTAACATGTGGTAGAACATGAATCATCATCGTCATCGTCATCCTTTAACGTCCATTTTCCATGCTGGCTTGGGTTGGAGCGTTTGACCAGAGATGGCAAGCAGACGTGGTGCACCAGGTTCAGTTTGATTTGGCCTGGTTTCAACACGGGTTGTTGCCCTTCCTAACGTCATCCACTTTACTGTGTGTGCTGGTTGCTTCTAACGTGGCATGGCACGAGCACTTTTCATGTAGCACCGGCATGAGTGCTTTTTACGTGGCATCAGCACATGACTCTTGTAGGAGAAGCGGCCTTAACACTTCTGCTGTGGAGAACGGGTTTAAGGAAGTCCGCATAAGAAGAGGTATTTAGTTCACTTTTGGAAAATAAAAACAGTGTAACTCCTCAAGAAAATGGGTGGTACTTATAACTAAACATTTAGGATTTTGGTGTTGCTTAGGCCCATCTTAGCTCTGACAGTGAGGAACTATAATAAAAGATTCTGAGGTCATCTAGTCTTATTTTCCCCTTATACTCTTCAGAAATATTAGTTTCAAATTTCAATCTTTTGGGACTACATTGTCGATTTTTGCTTTTAAAGCTGATGTGGATTGAGATATGTTTGACTTCTATTCATAACAGGCTGTACGACCACATTTAGGCGTTCAGGGAAGGTTGATATTCTGGGGGAGGAGTAGGGTTTGATAGTGTGGAGCTTGGGCGACCAGAGGAGGAATGACAGGTACGATTAGGTGTCAAGTATTATGTGGATTGTAACTAGCTGTTTCAGGGAAGAAGCCATTATTGTAACTATAAGTTAGATACAATGAATCTGCATATATGTAGACAAAGATTGTTGTTGTGTGTTGGTGAAGGAATCTTCGACAAAGTTGACGGCGTGGTGGCCAAGTATGATCTTTCTTTCTTAGCTCGGCTGTCGGCCGCGAAGCCTCTTATGTTCATCTCCTATGTCCTGCCTCAAGGCTTTTACTCTACTCACGCCAGCTCAACTTGATTCGTCTTTATCGATCGAAAGACACCTGTTGTTATTTTCTTGTTACTTGTGATTGAATAACATTTTTCTCCGTTTTTTTTTTTGTCTTTGTCGTCGTACACATTTCCTTGCTTTCTCCCCCAAAACTTGAATCCTCTTAGCTATTTTTTGGAGCAAATCAAATTTGAATAGTCTCAAGTGTAACCGGCCGAAACTGTAAGGATGATCTGGAAACTTGATTGATGAGAGAGGGATGCGAATGACCCGACATTGTTTTTTTTCTGTCTGTCTTCGAATCTGTCCGGATATTTTATTGTCGTCTGTTGCGTTTTTGTTCAACTTTTTTGATTTATATATACATATTGCGGCGTACATATACTTTTGCTCACTATATATATATATACACACCCCACCCCGCGCGCACACACACACACACATTTGGGGTGTAGCCGATTTTTTTGCCAATTAACCACTTGCACTATATACTCGCTTTTCTCTTCAGCTTTATTATTATTATTATTATTCTTATTTTAGTATTCTTTGTCTGAAATCTTTCGTCTCACATACCGTGACCTTTTCAATTACACCCCATCCCACATGTCTCAGGCTAACTGACTCAACTTTCTAAGCCAGTGATTCTTAATGTAGATTGCGTCCTCTTCAGGGCGTTGTGAGCTCATATGTAGGCCTCAATTATCAAGAGTGAAAATAAGCGAGATACTGGATGTTTAGACGAGTGGGGATTTTACTTAAAAGTAAAATATTTAAACTAAACACAATACATTTATTTCAAAAACACATTTTCAAAAAAAAAAAAAATCTTTGTCGGGATTAGAATACCAGTAGGACACTATGTGATATAAAAAAATGAACACATCTATCTTTGGAAAGAATTACAGTTGATGTTATTAGTGGGATCTTTTCGGTTTGAACGGCAGCTTTTTCTAGTGGTATCATATGAAATTGTCACCCATAATTATGACCCTAGAATCGATCTATTGCATTTCAATCTCTTTTAGGGTTAGGGTTAGAGTGGGGGAAGGGTATCTTTTTTTCGTCACAAATGTAAATAAACCCAATCTGTTTCTTAAACGTGGGACATATTCATACGGCACAGAATGCTTTTTAACTCAATAGACGTCACTGATTGGTTGAAATTGCAGAAATTGAAGAAAAAAAAATAAAAACAAATATCTTACAAACTATAGAATTTTCTCAATAAAGCCAAGAGAAAAAGATGTTTTATAAACACATTCTACCAGGATACGAAGTTTAAAATTTTTTAGTTACCTAGAAATTATGTTAAAAACTGCCGTTCAAACCGAAAAGATCCAATTAGTGTTTCCTTCCTCGTTTTCACAGTATCTAAGCCAGCGGACCCCAAACTTGTGCTGCTGTCCTCTTGACATCCAGGCTATATTCCTAACGCCTCATCCTCACCACTATCACCACAAACAGATCACTCTTCATCAAATTCAAAACAACTGTATTTCACAAATAAAACTTATAAACCCATTATTTTGTTATTTTTACATCTATTGCCCCCTTTTGGCGCTACCCCATTATCAGCTCCACTTTCCTTCAACGCCCCTCCCCTGATCTTTCCATCGCCCCCCATCCCCACACCTGGGGGTGGGGGCATTAGCGCCCCACTTTGGGAACCACTGATCTAAACAATGAAGTTAATAATAAATATGTAAAAACGAAGACTATTTGTTTTAAAATCGGAAATATCTCATTGCGCATAATTCAACAATTCATATTCCTCTCAATTGTTTCAGTCATTAGATTGCGGCCATGCTGGAGTATCACCTTGAAGAATTTTTTAGTTGAACGAATCGATCCCAGAGCTAATCATTTTAAAGACTGTTGTTTATTCTATCGGTTTCTTCTTCCGTATTTGAAGACACGATATAGTGCAGCTCGTCCATAAGATGAGTAATTTTTCTGAACTAACCATCGCTGTCATTTCCAACATCTACAAGGTTATAGAAATTCAAACCCTGGTGGAACAAGATCCCATCGTAACTGTTGAGGAACCAGCAGAGAAGCTTAGATTTGGTCATACAACCATTCATCGGCACCTGCATGTTACGGGGACGTAAACACACCAGCATCGGTTGTCAAGCGATGTTGGGGGAACAAACACGCACACACACACACACACACACACACACACACACACACCACACACACACACACACACACACACACACATATATATATATATATATATATATATATATATATATATACACATATATGCGACAGGCTTCTTTCAGTTTCCGTCTACCAAATCCACTAACAAGGCTTTGGTCGGCCCGAGGCTATAGTAGAAGACACTTGCCCAAAGTGCCACGCAGTGGGATTGAACCCGCAATTATGTGGTTCGTAAGCAAGCTACTTATCTCACAGCCACTCCTACAATCCATGGGGCATTTCCTAATCGATCTCTCCAACATTATTCGATGAAATGCTAAAATATCCTTTCGCATCAATAATATCGTTGATATGTTCGATATCTCAACTCTCTTGCTACTCAAACGTCGCCGCACTGTAAGTTAGAGTTGCTGTTTAAGCCCAGACTTATAGAATTGGATTAGATCCTGCGTTTTCCCACACTGAAATCATAATTCGATCATTTTCACAAATCCAGTTGTTATCCAATGGATGGCTATTATTCACATGATCATTCGGCGGCTTGTCTAAACTTACCATGAATATTGCCTATAAATTCAATCAAATTTGTCGCCTATTTCGCAGAGTGTCACAGACGTCAAAGTCTCCAATTTTGAAGAGTGTCACAGACGTCAAAGTCGCCATGACGTTCTCCACTCTCGCCATATTCAAAAAGCCTCGGATAGAGTAGGCGTACACTCTTCGTCTAATAGCTGCATATTTAGCCTGAAATGTTCGAAGAAGACATACTCCTGAATATATATTTGATAGTTCAAATATTGAGTTCCTAACAAAGACTTTCTGTGCATGTCATATTACGCTGTTTCATCTGAATTTTCCCATTGATCATGTTGCACGAGCACCTTTTCTATTAATGTAACAAATAAATTTTCTAATACACAAAGAAACCTCCTTTGCTAAATACCCACAGGTAGAGAAGGTATTTTTAATCATTGGCTTTATTCACACATAGCGTAACCTTCTCTTTTAAGACGGTAAGGTGTACTTTGAGGCAGATTTGGTTATATTTTTAGGAGGCATTGTTTCCTTCCTCGCCTTGCCACACGATCAGATAAACACTAGCATTTAGATTACTCTGTCAAATTTAATGCTTTTCCATTCATATTATTTTGAATTACTCATACATTATACAGTAGCTTTGAGATTTCGATATCATTATTTACTTTTAAAAGGACATTGTAGCGTAGGTGTGAGAGGCTGGATTTGGCTAGTTTAAATGTGAACCACAAGAATATTTGGGCTTGATATGGCCTGTTTTTAAATGCAAATCGATTATATGCTTGGTAGGTAGACTGTATGTGAATTTAGATTTTTATCACATTTCTAAATGAATCGGTTATTGTTTTTGGTTTTAATTTTGTATCTGCTAATCAGAAACTTTTCCGAATTTCATACCGAAACAAATATTTTTTCATAATTATATTTGTTGATTATCAAACTCACTTTTAATTATTCACTTCTTCATTTGATACATTCTAGTTATCAGTGTAAAAGACACTTGTCGCGTACTTGTGATTTATTTTGACTGAATTGAAGTAGTTATCTACCTTGGTTCCTGTATA
>NC_043002.1:42849079-42868268 GCF_006345805.1 Octopus sinensis | reverse complement strand
CTAAATCTCCCTCGAATAAAACTCTACTATCTTAGAAAAAGACTAGTTACATAAACTTGATCTAGGTACATAGAAAAAAAGATAGGACGTTCATGGCTGGCATGCCTTTCATTAAAGCTCGATCACAGCTGGCCAGGGGTTAAAGGATAACAACAGCAACAACAACAACAAAACCTTTATAGAATAAAATAAAGGTTAAATACTACCTCATATTTCTCAATTGAAACAGAACTGTAAGCGCATGATATTTCTGATGGCAAGCACCCAACCTTGATTTTCGCTATAGGCACAAGGCCAAAAATATGTTTGAGACGAAGAAAGAACAGTCAATTAGATTGCCTGTTGTACTTGACAAGCAATCAAGAAAGCATAACTGAATTACTGTTCCTTTCTACATGTGTGAGTTTACTTTCACGTGTCGTAAGTGGGTCACGTTTAAAAGATTTATAATGTTATCCCTGATTACATCTGCTGAGGTAAGTCTCTTATTACGAACTGTTACTGTCCAATTAAATATTTGAAAGTTGTCCGGCAATGCAGATTATTCATGATCAACTATATGTGACCTGCTTTTCATTAATCTCTTGTCTCCTCCCTTTTTTCTATTTTCTGTGCCCTGTATGAACTTGAATTAGCATGCAGCAAAATTTGTGCTTATGGCTTTTGTTATTTTTGTTAAAAAAAATTGGAGTTTATTGTTTAGGTAAAATAGAAACAGCAATGTCGTAGATGGTTTGCATGAATTATCTTATATCGATATATTTCCATCAGTATCTTCACATCTCTCACACCAATATTTTATCTAATTAATGAATTAAAATAGTCGAAAATGAAAGCTACATTCCAAAAGCACTTGCATACCTGAGTATTTTGCCGTCACAAAGCGTGCAGCACCGTCTGCCGAGCGCTCTGGTTGTCGGGCGGACGCTGGCTGGATGAGAGAGAGATGGAAAGAGAGAAAGGAGAGAAAAGAAAGAATGAAGGAAATTATGTAAGAGTGAATGAAAGAGAGAAAAAAAGAAGGCAGGTGGCCGAGCTGACAGAGGTACAAATATATTTTCAAAATGTGTTCTTTAATTTCAGGAACGACTGAGCAGGAGTACTCGAGTAGGCTTGAAGCATGAAAAATAAGTAAGAAAGTGGAAGATAGGGTGCTAAAGTACATCTGTTAATGAAAATTATATTTGCAGTGAAGAGGAGGAAAATCATTCTCTAAATAACTACTGTATTAGCTGGCGTATTAGATACGTTTTTCTTTTCTTTTTTGTTTCAAAAAATTGCTCTGCGACTTATGCGGTACATTGCGGATGAAGGGCCGAGTGTTGTAGGCCAAGGAGCTGGATAAGCATAAGTCCGCTTGGCACAATCATTTTTACTAATAATCGAATATTGAAAACAAGCCAAAAATACTTTGGTCTGTGACCACAAACTTAAGAAAAATTGTTTATGGTACGTCAACAGTTATGTGGAGAAGTCACATCATCTCATCGTACCTTCCTTCTCAGCATACATAATCCACACCTCATATTAATTAATGACTGAGTTACCTTTAAGAAACATTTTTTAATTATTTAGAGGAAAATTCTTCTAGAAAGATGAAAGGAATGTTAAACTTCCTTCTATCAGCTATTTGCAATAAGTAGGTGCCAACAAAACCATAGTAGTGATGCTCTACCCTAGTGGCTGATTGCAGTAGCACCATATATCATAGTCAAAAATACGAACTTTACATCTTGAACGGGAATTCTCTTGATCAAAATATACACAACTATACAGATGATCCCAAAGAAGATAAGACCGAAACACAGCACTCATATGGCTTAGTTTTTATGTGATAAAATTTACAGTTTTATGCTTTATTCCAGTATCGTATTTATCATTTTATGCTTTATTCCAGCTTCGTATATACATGCACAGAATCATACATTTATTCCCTACAAAACTACTTTATAATATCTTTTAATAAATATAAAATCAAATATAGATTCGTTTTTTTTTTTCTCCCGTCACAACATACACTTGTAAAATCGGGGTGCATCTTACATGAGGGTTTCTTATTTACTGACAAATACGATAGAGCAACCATGGTATCTCTCAACAACATTTATGTGCTGTTGAGAGAGAGTCTAATCTTTAAGTGTACGGAGCCAACTCCTGATATGTTTCGTCTTATTATATCTCATCAGCAAAACGTAGCTTTACTGTAATGCCATAGTTTAAAAGATATCAAGGAGAAAATATAAGATGTTAGTAAATGAAATTAAGTTCTTTTTATATGTTTGGTCAAAAACATTGGGCTGTGCCCATAGCTTTCGCAGACCTTCCGAGGCGAGCGAGATGGACTAATTAACGCTCTTCTTAGATATTTGCAAGGTAATGGCAGTAGGAAAGACATGAGAATGTAGGAGGGGTCATCGAGGACCGACAATGATTGATTAAATTTATATTATCAATTATTTGATATACCTTATTTTGGAGTTTCAGAATATCCATCATATGTTGGTTAGTTTCTAATTAATTCAATTAATGCATTCTCAACGAACGCATTGTGATGAAAATCACTCGAAATTATTTAGCCAAGTTATAATACCTTATGACTAAAATTACCGTAAATCCTCGAGTATAGTCCACCCTTGAGTATAATACGCAGGGGATTTTTAGGGGCTGTAACTCTGAAAAACCTAAACTTTGTGTATAATACGCACCCATTCTCTAACTTGAGTCAAGGAGGTCTATATAACGTCTTTGGTTTGTAAAAATGTATACGGTAACGTACTTTATTATTATTGTATATATACCATAATGCAAACGTGTAGCTTTTTTGTGCATTTTGTTTGCAGAAATAAAGAAATAACAGTAATAACGTTTAATAAATGTTGCTAATTGCAAGGTATTACTTTAGATGATTCTTTTATGACTTCATTGCTTTCAGGCTTAGCTTAAGATATTTTCTCGCCCGACATCACAAAATGCGTCTGAATAAGCATTGCCGGACATCAAATAGAGACTCGAACTTAGAAAATAATTTTCATTTTTAACCTCGTGTATAATACGCACTAGGGATTTTGACCTTTAAATTTTGGGGGGAACATGCGGATTATGCTCGAGGATTTACGGTACTTATAAGGTAAAGCTCTTTCGTGTGTCCCCCTTCTTTCTTTTTCATAAAAAAATATACTTTTCCTTAATTATCGCTCGCTTTACCGATCAAAGAGCTTAATTATTTTAATACTTTTGTTACCATATTTCTATTAAACTCCACACTTTCTGTTTCAAATGATTTTGAAAATAATGTAAAATGATTTTACCATAAATGTCTGAAACATGAATTAAAATGAAACTTTGACAGATGATATTACTTTAGATCACTTCAATACAAGAAGTTTGTATCATAAAGGCAGTCTCAGGTAGGTCTGGATCAAAAGGGTTAAATTAATTTAAATGTCTTTTTGATAGTTACTCTTTAGCGATGTCTACTGGGCACAGAAACTGCTTCACTGGTTACTATGCAGGTTTTTAATGTGCTCTCTTGCCCATTGCTTTTGTGTGTATGTATATTGTTGTGCATGTGGATAAGTTTCTTTTATCTTATCTAATGGGCGCAGGAGTGGCTGTGTGGTAAGTAGCTTGCTTACCAACCACATGGTTCCGGGTTCAGTCCCACTGCGTGGCATCTTGGGCAAGTGTCTTCTACTATAGCCTCGGGCCGACCAAAGCCTTGTGAGTGGATTTGGTAGACGGAAACTGAAAGAAGCCCATTGTATATATGTATATGTATGTGTGTGTTTGTGTTTGTCCCCCCAACATCGCTTGACAACCGATGCTGGTGTGTTTATGTCCCCGTCAAAAGCGGTTCGGCAAAAGACACCGATAGAATAAGTACTGGGCTTACAAAGAATAAGTCCTGGGGTCGAGTTGCTCGACTAAAGGCGGTGCTCCAGCATGGCCGCAGTCAACTGACTGAAACAAGTAAAAAGAGTAAAAAAAAAGAGAGTAATATTATTTTGGGGTTTGTTGTTATCTTCAGATTTAATACTTTACGTTTTCATTTACTTTTAGGCCGACTCTATCGTAAATATCTCATCTCACTCCCTTCTTTTGGTCGGGTAGACAAGCTGTTTTTTCTCTGCCTGATGGCTATGGCAAAAACGTCTTGTAATGGACAAGAGACGAGATTGAAATGATTGACGTCTCTTTTACTCTTTTTACTTGTTTCAGTCATTTGACTGCGGCCATGCTGGAGCACCACCTTTAGTCGAGCAAATCGACCCCGGGACTTATTCTTTGTAAGCCCAGTACTTATTCTATCGGTCTCTTTTGCTGAACCGCTAAGTGACGGGGACGTAAACACACCAGCATCGCTTGTCAAGCAATGCTAGGGGGACAAACACAGACACAGAAACACACACACACACATATATATATATATATATATATATATTATATATATATATATATACATATACGACAGGCTTCTTTCAGTTTCCGTCTACCAAATCCACTCACAAGGCATTAGTCGGCCCGGGGCTATAGCAGAAGACACTTGCCCAAGATGCCACGCAGTGGGATTGAACCCGGAACCATGTGGTTGGTTAGCAAGCTACTTACCACACAGCCACTTTTCTCTTCGGTTAAGCCCTCATCGATTAAGATTCACTTTTAAAGGAAGATGAAAGTTTAGAGGAAGATATTTCGCCGTGCTTATGAGTATTTATTGAAAAATGAGTTAGTGTAGAAAGGATGACCGAATGAGTTGGCCTGCTCTTCGCTTGTACCAGTAGGTTAGAGGGAATAGATGGGAGGGAGGCGCTTCCATGCGGTGCCCTTAGCATTCTAGGCGATCCAGGGTTGACGGAGTTTCTTGGTTGCCTCTGAGGGGTACTTCCTCCATTGGAAATTTTGTAAAATTTTTTAATAATTGATATTGTTTTGTCGATTACATTTGTTTATGTAAATTCCCCCATTGTCATTCGTCTTTCCTAAATGTTTTTCTTCCTTTCCTGTGACCAGAAAAGGAAGTAGGGTTAACTTTGCCTTTAATCCTTTCGGGGTCGATAGAATAAGTACCAGTTGAGTACTGGGTTCGATGTAATCGACTTAACCCCTCCCCCGAAATTGTTGATCTTGTGCCAAACTTTGAAATCATCATCATCATCATCACCATCATCATAATCATCATCATCATTATTATTATTATTATCGTTAGCGCGCTGGATGAAATGCTTAGCGGTATTTCGTCTGCGTTACGTTGTGAGTTCAAATTCCGCCGAGGTCGACTTTGCCTTTCATCCTTTCGGGGTCGATAAATTAAGTACCAGTTACACACTGGGGTCGATGTAATCGACTTAATACCTATGTCTGTCCTTGTTTGTCCCCTCTGTGTTTAGCCCCTTGTGGGTAATAAAGAAATAGGTATTTCGCCCGTCGCTATGTTCTGAGTTCAAATTCCGCGAAGGTCGACTTCGCCTTTCATCCTTTCGGGGTCGATAAATTAAGTACCAGTTAAGTACTGGGGTCGATGTAATCGGCTTATTCCCTCCCCCCAAATTTCAAGCCTTGTCCCTTTAATAGAAAACATTATTATTATTATGATTATTATTATTATCATTATTGCTGCTGCTGCTGCTGCTACTACTACTACTACTACTACTACTACTACTACTACTACTACTACTACTACTACTACTACTACTACTACTAAGGTGGTGAGCTGGCAGAATCGTTACCAGGCCGGGCAAAATACTTAGCGGCATTTCGTTTGTCTTTACGTTCTGAGTTCAAATTCCGCCGAGGTCGATTTTGCTTTTCATCAGTCGGTAAACTGAGTATCAGTTACGCACTGAGGTCGATGTAATCGACTTATTCTCTCCCCCAAAATTTCAGGCCTTGTGCCTTTAGTAGAAAGGATCATTATTATTATTATTATTATTATTATTTTATTATTATTATTATTATAATTATTATTATCACTATTATTGTAAGGGTACATGGCCTAGTTACTAGGCCCCAGTGGTTAGGGTGCTGCACTCACGATCGAGAGGTCGTGGTTTCAATTCCAAGACCGGGTTGTGCGTTGTGTTCTTGAGCAAAACACTTCGTCTCACATTGCTTTGCGATCATTTCGACACCTGGCACCTGTTCAGGCAAAGTCGATATGATGGGGACAGTGAGCCAATGTTAAGCTCATACATTTGAACTCTATTTACAAATCATTTGTGCAGGTCGTTCGGCAAAAAGCTAAACACTCAAATGTCGTATTCGACGAGAGTCCATCATCATCATCATCATCATCATCATCAATATTTTTTTTTTTTTATTATTATTACTAAATTTTGCCGTGGTCGACTTTACCTTTCATCCTTTCGGGGTCGATAAAAAAAGTTCCAGTTGAACACTGGGGATTTTGCTCTTGTGATAAAATTTGAAACCATAATTATTATTATTATTATTATTATTATTATTATTATTATTATTATTTTATTATTATTATTATTATTATTATTATTATTATCATTATTATAATAATAATAATAATTATTATTATTATAGTCTTCATTATTGTTGTTTTTTGGGGTTGATAGTATCGACTAAACCCCCACTCTTAAAATTGCTGGCTTTGTACCAAAATTTGAGACAATTATTATTATTATTATTATTATATTATTATTATTATTATTATATTATTATTATTATTATTTAAACAGAATAATGTTTAAGCCAGAAAACATGTAATTTTGTTGCATAGTAATTTCAGTTCATGCGGGGCACAAAAATGACATTTCTTTAACATTTTCATCTATTTTTATTTTTAAAAAAAATATATAAAATGAAGAGAAAAGCGGGTCACATACAGTTGACCATGAACAGGCTGTATTTCCAGACAACCTTCAAATATTTAATTGAACAGTAATAGTTCGTAATAAGACACTTATCTCAGCAGACGTAATTCTGGATAATATTGTAAATCCTTTAAACGTGACAGAAAAATAACTAAATATGACACGTGAAGGTAAACTCACACATGTTGAGAGGACCAGTCATCCTGATATAGGTCACCAGTTATGCTTTCCTGCACTTTGTTTCTTGTAAGCAGAGTCGATTAAAAACAAAGTGCAAGCCATGTGCTACAGGTAATCTAATCTACTGTTCCTCTCCTTTTTCCAGCAAATATATTTGGTGTTGTACATATATTAAAAACAAAGGTCTTGCAAACATCGTGATTGGGCTTGCATTTGAACTGTCGATCGACACTCACTAATTTCTGTCATGCTGTCAATGCAGTCGGTTGTATTGTAACCCCATGCGTTCTATAAAGAATGAATTGTTATGATCGAGCATAACTATGACCTGAAGTGTTCCTATGTGCCCAGAACCCAGTACTATATTATCCAACCAATCCTGTTTTAAGACGTTAGGGCGAGGTTTGATGAAGATCGTTTCTAGTACCTCAAGCAATAGTAGTTCGTAATAAAAGAGGATCCTGTTGTTAGCTTATATAGAAGATTCGTGGTGGGAAGAGCAACGGTGTTATTAGAAAAATATTCGGCATGAAAAAGAAAATCAATTGAATAGCCTGGAAGAATTTCAGCTTGACAATGAGGAATACTTTTGGTTTCGTAGAGTTATCAGGATGGCTGAAAGGAATTGCTTGTACAGTATAAACCCGACAAGTATAATAATGTTGCAAGCCGGACCTGCGCGAAGGAAACCGTCATACTCGCATACAGGACGAAGGAAACCGTCATACTCGCATACAGGACGAAGGAAACCGTCATACTCGCAAGCTGTTCAGTGTCCGAACGTTGCTAACCTGTGGAGTTTTGTAGATCAACTATTGCCATGTGTAGTACGGACTTTGTAAGCAGCCGAATCCATCAAGAGGATCGCCACACCACTTTTCTTTTATTTATTATTCTCACGTTTGAATGTAGTCAGACAGGCGGGAAAATTGATCACCGTTCTTTTTTATGAAGTGTATATCAAATAAACAACAATCGTTCAACATTCATGATAATTAACGGGATATGGATATTCGTAGAAACTCGTTTATATCTTCATACATTATCAGTGGGAAATAAACAGACAATTTCGCACAATTAGACAAATGAACATACATGCATACATACATACATACATAATTCATACATACATACATACATACATACATACATACATACATACATACATACATACATATATACATACATGCATACATACATACTTGCATACATACATAGAAGCATACATACACACGCACACACACACACATATATATACAGGGGTTGGACAAAATAATGGAAACACCCAGCATCATAGCATCATAATTTTGAAATATATATAAAACCGTCAAAAGCATGTTTATTTTTATGTTTTTTTTTATATTTATTATTAGTGTTGATTAATATGTTTGGCTAAAATTGCTGTTTCTTTTCAGATATAACCAGAAAAAGGTAATTAAAATTCATTAGAATGACAGATCTGTCGAACTTTCAAAGAGCCCAAATTGTCGGTGCTCATATGGCCGGCGCTAGCGTAACGAAAAACAGCCGAAATATTTGGTGTATCAAGAAGTACTGTCTCAAAAGTAATGACAGCCTTTGAGAAATAGGGAAAAATCTCTTCATTAAAACAAAACTCCGGAAGAAAACCAAAACTTTCAGATAAAGACCGTACAGCTCCCAAAATTACTGCAGAGCTTAATGACCACCTCGAGAACCCAATTTATACAAAAACTGTTCGCCGGGAGCTGCACAAAGCCGGATTTCACGGGAGGGCTGCAATCAGAAAACCACTACTTTCAAAAACAAACGTTGCAAAGCGTTTAGAATGGAGTAAAAACCTACAGAATTGGTCCAGAGCACTGGAAGAATGTTATTTTCTCGGACGAGTCATCTTTTACTTTATTTCCGCCCACCGGCTGAGTATACGTGTAGAGACAGCCGAAAGAAGCATTTGACCCAGACTGCCTTCTGCCAGTTGTTAAACACTTAAACACGGAAGACGATCTGTGATGATCTGGGTGGGGGTGGGGGGCTATATCTTGGAAATCCCCGGGTCTAATGGTTTTCCTTCATGGCAGAATAAATAGTCAAGACTATTTAAGCATTTTATCGGATCAAATTCATCCTATGGTTGCGGAACTGTTACCGGAGGGAAACGCAATATTTCAGGATGATAATGCACCAATTCACACAGCTAAAGTTGTTACTGAATGGCACGAGGAACATCCTAGTGAAGTTGAACATCTTATCTGGCCACCACTGTCCCCAGATATTATTTAACATTTATGGTGCATTTTAGAAAAAAAACAAGTAAGGAGTCGATATCCTCCACCATCATCACTACAAGAACTGGAGATTGTTTTTGCTGAAGAATGGACAAAAATTCCTTTGGAAACAATTCAAACTTTGTACGAGTCCATACCTCATGGAATTCAACCTGTAATTACTGCTAAAGGCGATCCTACTCCATATTAAAAAAAATTTGTTTGAAATTTTAAGACGTTTCCATTATTTCGTCCAACCCCTGTATATATATATATATATATATATATATATATATTATATATATATATATATATATATATATATATATATAATATATAGATATATATGCATACATACACATATATATGTACATACATATATTTGTATATACATGCATATATGGACACAGGACACCACGGAACGTAAACAACATAAAATAAACATAAAATACGAAAACAACATGAAATACGAAATACGACAACATGGAATACAAACTTTTTTTGCGAACAACAAAAGAAACAAACGGAAAACAAGACAAGCAACAAGAAAAAACGACCCTACATCAGTTGTTGGCTGTTTTTCTACTTCGTATTTCAAGCATTTCACAAGATACGTTTTCGACATAACAGTTGCTCACGCAAAACAAATTAAATAAAGTTTGGGATTTTGCGGAGGATCAAAGTTGGTAACAAAAGCAAGACAGTGAAAACAGACAGGAAGCTGCTGCTAAGCCTAAACTAGTTGAGTTGGTGAAAGCGGAGAAATAAGCTCTGACAGGAGAAGACAAGAATGCGTCCAATCCCTGTAACTGATCAGAGAGAATGAAGGAAATTCAAGCTAGAAGAAAGATGGACGACATACAGACATATATACATATACATTTATATACATATCATATATGTCTGTGTTTGTATATATATATGTATATATATATATATATATATATTATATATATATATATATATATATATATATATATATATATATATATATATATATATATATATATATATATATGAGTGTAGGACAAAAGCCCTGTACGGGGGTTTTGTTCTAGGGGGCTTTTGTTGTAGAGGCTCCCAAGAACAAAAGCCCTCCCGACAAAAGCCCCTCGGGCAAAAACCTCACGGTTCTCAGACATGCTTTTTGGGACAAAAAATTTGATTATGAATAAATAATCAATACTTTGGGAATAAACAAATTCGACATTGATTGCACGGGGATTTTATAATTGCTCTTATAGGATAGTAAGGCTACATTTTATACTCTATGTGTCTAATAATGGTCAACACACTGGTATGCAGTGTTCTTTATTATTAGAGAGAGAAAAAAAACTATAAGTGAAGCCGTGCTACAAAAGCAGCTGCAAAAAAAATTTTTAGGAAATAGGCCAGCATGACATGGTTTTGTAAACTTCTTTTTTTATTTTTGTCGGTAAGATAATACGTTTTCACATTCACTTCGATTCTCTTCATCCACACACACACAAACAAACAAACAAACACACATAGACAACACACACACGAAAAGGTGTGTATATGTGCTTATGTGTATGCATGTTATGTACGTATATATATATATATATAAATATATATATATATATATATATATATTATATTATATATAATATATATATATATATATATATATTTTCAACAATTGAGGGTAAAATTAATTAATTAATCAATTTCACCAAGTGTTCAGTATGCAAAGGGACCATTTAAGGCGAATTCAAATTATTACATTATATAAAAGGGCTTAGTAAAATAAATTACTTTGCCGCATACTGAACTCATTAGAAATAGCAGCTAAAAAAACATTTATAAAACTATTTCTAATACTTAAAGAAAACCTCTCTCATATAGTGTTTGCTCAATTCAACTCCCGAAAGTATGGGGGGTAGAGACATTAAAAAATCAAATGCAAAGGTTATTTGAGAACGTACGTTTCAAGATTAGTCAAACTCGACATTTCTATCATCAGCTCAGAACTCCCTGGTTTGGATTTGAAAACACTGAAAGTGGGAGCATACCCCTTCGGCCTCTTATCGCTTCTGAAGATCCGCTCGTAACTAACAGTGCCAACAAACTCAAATATGCAAGCGAAGAATTTCTGCTCTCCCCTTTCCACCAGCGTGGGTTAAAATCAGTAAACACTATGCTTTTTTCGGTAAAATCCGAGGCATTTAAATAGAGAGAGATGAATTATAATTTCAACAATTGAGGGTAAAATTAATTAATTAATCAATTTCACCAAGTGTTCAGTATGCAAAGGGACCATTTAAGGCGAATTCAAATTATTACATTATATAAAAGGGCTTAGTAAAATAAATTACTTTGCCGCATACTGAACTCATTAGAAATAGCAGCTAAAAAAACATTTATAAAACTATTTCTAATACTTAAAGAAAACCTCTCTCATATAGTGTTTGCTCAATTCAACTCCCGAAAGTATGGGGGTAGAGACATTAAAAAATCAAATGCAAAGGTTATTTGAGAACGTACGTTTCAAGATTAGTCAAACTCGACATTTCTATCATCAGCTCAGAACTCCCTGGTTTGGATTTGAAAACACTGAAAGTGGGAGCATACCCCTTCGGCCTCTTATCGCTTCTGAATAAGCCCTTTTATATAATGTAATAATTTGAATTCGCCTTAAATGGTCCCTTTGCATACTGAACACTTGGTGAAATTGATTAATTAATTAATTTTACCCTCAATTGTTGAAATTATAATTCATCTCTCTCTATTTAAATGCCTCGGATTTTACCGAAAAAAAAGCATAGGTTTACTGATTTTAACCCACGCTGGTGGAAAGGGGAGAGCAGAAATCTTCGCTTGCATATTTGATTTGTTGGCACTGTTAGTTACGAGCGGATCTTCAGAAGCGATAAGAGGCCGAAGGGGTATGCTCCCACTTTCAGTGTTTTCAAATCCAAACCAGGGAGTTCTGAGCTGATGATAGAAATGTCGAGTTTGACTAATCTTGAAACGTACGTTCTCAAATAACCTTTGCATTTGATTTTTTAATGTCTCTACCCCCCATACTTTCGGGAGTTGAATTGAGCAAACACTATATGAGAGAGGTTTTCTTTAAGTATTAGAAATAGTTTTATAAATGTTTTTTTAGCTGCTATTCTAATGAGTTCAGTATGCGGCAAAGTAATTTATTTTACTAAGCCTTTTATAATTTATATTTATATATATATATATATATATATATATATTATATATATATATATATATATATATATATATTATATATATATATATATTATATATATATATATATAATATATAAATATATATATATATATATATAATATAAATATATATATATTTATATATATACATATATATATATATACGTATATATATACACACATATATATATATATATATATATATATATATATATATATATATTATATATATATATATATACTCGATCACTTTTGTAGGTTTTATGTTTCTACACATTCTTTGAAGTGTGTTCTGATATATTTTGCTTACTTAAAACTTTGAATTTTGGAAAATAATTTTTGTTACAGCTGCGATTTCCGTTTTTGTTTACGTGAAATAATATTAAAAAATTTTCTGCCTGGTTGCAGTTAAATATTTTGTTTACTGTTCTTCTCTTCTGATGTCAGCTTTTTTTCACTGACATCTTTTAGTTCCTGCTTGAGGGTACTCAGTTTGCAAGTGAGTGTCCTCTTTTTGTTGTCTCCAAACATCATTTCTATCTCCTTTATTTTTGGTTGGTGGGACATATAGTGATTTGCCTGCTTACATGCAATAAGCATCATTGCATGACCGATGGTCTTCCTTAAACCAGTTATCTTTTTCTCTGCCTTTACTGGCACATAATCCGGACAACCACTACTACTACAATAATTGTTGCGGTAGTGCCTGCTATTTACTATAGTCGTAGTAGGGGGACAGTGGTCAGTTACTTGAGCCAGTAATATAGGTTGGCTGGTAGGCTCTATAGAATCTATTGGAATGTCGCTAGCTGCGAAACCACGTGGTAGTCTTATATCATTCACGTTTTCGTATTTGTTTATAGAGTTGGGAAGAAAGTTAATTTTCGACTTTTTAATAAAGTTACAGTTACTAACCTTCTTTCTATATTCTACAAATGATTTAATTCTGGATGAAGAAATAGGTATCTAACATTTCAAATCATAACACAGGAAAATTTAAAGATAGAATTGGTGATGGGGAAGGTCAATAGGAGTAAGTGGAGCGGGGTGTAGGCAGCTCATGGGGTGTGTGAGGAGTATTCTTTGCTTCAACATTCAAACACTGACCATATTTACTTACAAATTCTAAGCAATTACGAACTTTGGCAGTAAGAAAGGCACTCGACTAAAACTTGACTCACCTAGGTAAGAAGTAGGAACGGCAATGAAATATACTTTTACTTCCGCCAAAGCAATGGGGATTTCGTAATAATTTCACTACTTGTTCATAAGTTATTGCATCCATGATGAAATTTAACGTGACTATTTTGATTACTCTGCAAGTCAATAACACTTTCTTGTAGTATAATATCAACATCAGCTACAATTGTTCCAAATGGGTCTATCATCCGATTTAGAATATTCATTTTCTAGAGAGCTTTGAAGTTAAATTCTATATCTTGAAGTGCTCAATGTACACTAAAATAACATCCTTTTACAGCTCTTCTATAATAGTGGAAAGGCTATATGTTTTGAGATCTCATGGTATATATCTATCACAACTGGCAATAGAACGGGAGAATTCCTACTTCTGTGAATCGAGGAGTGGTGGCGCTTCCGAGAAAGGACCCAAACAAGGGGGATCACATCGATAACTTTTTCCCTCTATCTCTGTTAAACATATTTCAAAGTTTTGGCCATGATATTAGCAAAATGACTGGTACTTAATTTTTGTTGCGCAAACATACACATAGGCGCAGGAGTGGCTGTGTGGTAAGTAGTTTGTTTACCAACCACATGGTTCCGGATTCAGTCCCACTGCGTGGCACCTTGGGCAAGTGTCTTCTGCTATAGCCTCGGGCCGACCAAAGCCTTGTGAGTGGATTTGGTAGACGGAAACTGAAAGAAGCCCGTCGTATATATGTATATATATATATGCATGTGTGTGTTTGTGTGTCTGTGATTGTCTCCCTATCATTGCTTGACTATCGATGCTGGTGTGTTTATGTCCCCGTTTCTTAGCGGTTCAGCAAAAGAGACCGATAGAATAAGTACTGGGCTTACAAAAGAATAAGTCCCGGGGTCGATTTGCTCGACGAAAGGCGGTGCTCCAGCATGGCCGCAGTCAAATGACGGAAACAAGTAAAAGAGAAAAGAGAGAATAGAGATATCAAACAGATCTATCTGCGACAGCTGGTACCTCAGGTGACTCTACACAGAGAATATGGATAAAGAATCTCGAATATGTGGAGGCCTGATCAATTTAGAACAATCGAAAGCTTTTGATAGGGTCGACTACCAATTCTTGGTGCCTGCTCACACGGCAGCTAGCTTCGGTCCTGTCTGCCACAGTTGGACCGCCGTAATTTATAGTGACATCTGCTCGGTAGCTAGGGTGAATGTCTACCTACCGGAACTATTTAGTATGATGTGTTCGGGCCATCAAGGTTGTTCCCCCATGTCTCGAGTTGACGCAAATCAACCCCCTTGTCGGTTCTGAATGAGTTTCGAACCGGGGCCTACGAATAATCTCCAGAAATCCACAGCTTATGATTGCTTAATCGAATTCTTAACGACATAGCCACTCTGTATTGTGCTTCAGATGTCACCTTACACGTACGTGTGTAGAATTGCTTTCGTTGCAAATAATATGCAGATTTTCTCAACTAGGTTCAAAAACGCAAATTATCATTTGTCGCTATGCCCAGCAATTTTTTCTCATATCTTCTCTCTCTCTCTCTCTCTCTCTCTCTCTCTCTCTCTCTCTCTCTCTCTTCTCTTCTTTCTTTCTCTCTCTCTCTCTCTCTTTCTCTCTTTCTCTCTCTCTCTCTCTCTCTCTCTCTCTCTCTCTCTCTCTCTCTCTCTCTCTTTCTGGTTATTTTTTTTCTTTCTTTCTGCCCCCCTGCCACCGACTCGTTTTGATTTGATTTCTTTGCTTCATGGCTTTCTTCATTTATATCATGATTTGCTGGCATAATTAGATTCTGAATATAATTGCTAGAAATCTACGTGTGTAGTGGAGATCTGCCTCGGTAATTACGAATTCAGTAATAAATATAAATGACAAAATCGACAAAATTGAAGCGTATCTGTTGAGAAGAAAACTTAGTTTACATTTCAAGCATATCTTGCTTTCAACATTTCTCTTTAAAAACCAGATCCACTCCATTCTGCAATGTCGTGGGTAGAGATCAATTTTTGGAAGGTAGTCATGCTGGGGCACCATCTTGACGGGTTTAGTTAAAGAAATCGACCCTAGTAGAAAAACTTTTAAACCTGGTTCTTATTATATTGGTTGCTATTTCCTAACCGCTAAATGACAGGGATATAAACAAACCGACACCGGTTATCAAGCATTGGGGAGCAAACATAAACACATACACACATATATGCATGCGTGTGTGTGTATATATATATATATATATATATATATATCGCCATGTTGATTCGTTAGTTACTGCACGCATTTTTTTCTCTCCTTCTTTCTGTGTTTTTTTTCTCTCTGTGTATCTTTCTGTTGAAGAGCGTAGGCTCGAAACGTTAAAGACTTGTTTTATTTATATTTCCTGAGCGCCATACTAATACAATTGTTTGTTTGTTTTCCACCTACCTTCGTCTTTTGTCTATTTTCATGAAGCTTCCCGTTATATATATATATATATATATACATATATATATATATATTATATATATATATATGCACACACACGCACAACACAAATACATAAAGCCATGCTTACATGCATACAGATATATATATATACATACACACAAACACACCACATATATAACCAATTTTAAATGCTATTAAATACTATTGGAACTTAATCAGAAGGTACAGGAATCTTATATGTATACCATTCTGCCTAAATAATGAAACTGAAGCTACAATATCCCTGCATATCTCACGTTATTTTCAGTCCTCCACTTCACTCTCTATTTCTATCTTATATAGAATAATAATATGCTTAACCATCCTCTCACACCGTCTCGAGATGAGGAATATATAAAATATTTCGGAAACAGCTGTAAGACCTATTTATAAATGTTCTGAAATATTTCACAGCCTTGGATTTTTATTTCATTCTGTTAATTTATATATATATATACACTTGCTGATATATGACCTACGTTGGACTCCTCATTCGCATAATCAACGAACATGGAGCTTAACTACAGTCTATCCATAGCACTTACTCAGCATTTAATGACACTTTGGGTCTTCTTGACACCATTACCTCTCATAATCTATCTATCTATCTATCTATCTATCTATCTATCTATCTATCTATCTATATATATATATATATATATATATATATATATATATATCCGATATATATATAACACCATCCGATCGGGCCGTTCGCCAGCCTCATCTAGCACCTGTGTCGGTGGCACATAAAAACACCATCCGAAGACCCGGCAAGACTAGTCAGGCCATAACCCATGGCCCCTACCTGGGACGTAGTCAGTCCACCTGTGCATACCTTCCTTCTTGTGACACTTGTGAAGACCTGTTGAGGCAAGTGAAAATCAATCAAAACAAATCAAAATAGATGAACATCAATGGAATCTGTATTTTGTGGTACCAGTGCCGGTGGCACACACTTTGTGGTACCAGTGCCGTGGCACACATGAGAACCATCCGAACGTGGCCGTAGCCAGTTCCGCATCGACCGCCTCCGTGCTGTGGGCACGTAACAAACACCATCCGATCATGGCCGTTCGCCAGCCTCATCTGGACACTGGTCGGTGGCACATAAAAAACACCTTCCGAAGACCGGCAAGACTAGTCAGTCCACCTGTGCATACCTTCCTTCCTCTTGTGACACTTGTGAAGACCGGTTGAGGCAAGTGAAAATCAAATCAAATCAAATCAAAATAGACAAAATAGATGAAAATCAATGGAATTTGTATCTTGTGGTACCAGTGCCTGTGGCACACAAGAAATCAATCAGTGCGTAGTCGTGCGGTGGGCACATGACAAACACCATCGATCGTGGCCGTTCGCCAGCCTCATCTAGCACCTGTGTCGGTGGCACATAAAAACACCATCCGAAGACCGGCAAGACTAGTCAGGCCATAACCATGGCCCCCCTACTGGGACGTAGTCAGTCCACCTGTGCATACCTTCCTTCTTGTGACACTTGTGAAGACCTGTTGAGGCAAGGAAAATCAAATCAAATCAAAACAAATCAAAATAGATGAACATCAATGGAATTTGTATCTTGTTGTGGTACAGTGCCAGTGCCGGTGGCACGAGGCACATAAGGAAAACCATCCGAAGTGCGCCGTAGCCAGTACCGCATCGACTGGCCTCCGTGCTGTGGGCACGTAACAAGCACCATCCGATCGTGGCCGTTGCCAGCCTCATCTGGCACCTGTGTCGGTGGCACAAAAAACACCATCCGAGCGTGGCCGTCTGCCAGCCTCGTCTGGCACCTGTGTCGGTGGCACATAAAAACACCATCCGAGCGTGGCCGTCTGCCAGCCTCGTCTGGCACCTGTGTCGGTGGCACATAAAAACACCATCCGAGCGTGGCCGTCTGCCAGCTCGTCTGGCACCTGTGTCGGTGGCACATAAAAAACACCATCGAGCGTGGCCGTTTGTCAGCCTCGTCTGGCACTGTGTCGGTGGCACATAAAATCACCCACTACAATCTCGGAGTGGTTGGCGTAGGAAGGGCATCCAGCTGTAGAAACACTGCCAGATCTGAGGACTGGTGCAGCTTTCGGGCTCCCAGACCCCAGTTGAACCGTCCAACCCATGCTAGCATGGAAAGCGGACGTTAAATGATGATGATGAATGATGATGATATATATTATATATATATATATATTATATATATATATATATATATATATATATATATATATACATATAGATATATATATATATATATATATATATATATATATATATATATATAATATATATATAGGTTATAAAATGAGATAGGGGTTGAAATTCAACCACCATGGGATAATATATATCCAATATACTGCCAGATAGGTACCCAACAAGATTAAACATAGATGTTAAAAATTGTCAACCAATCAGTTCATCTATTGTATTATATGGGTAAAGGTAATAATATTACCGTAAATTAATACTAAAAAATTAGAGAATGGAGAAAAAATACTTAAATCAATAAAACATCAACTATCCGATGATACCCAATCAATACTTTAATACACCATTAATATGAGTAAAGGTATTATATAAAATGAGATATACAGTAATAGTAAAAAGATAAAGAGATATAAGTAAAAATTTTCAAATATAATATGCAATTAAATCAAAACTGACAGCGTTTCGGCAGTGAGGGCAGTCATACCCATTTAACCCTAAGGTTAAATGGGTATGACTGCCCCTGCCGACGAAACAGCTGTCAGTTTTGATTAATTGCATATTATATTGAAATTTTTTACTTATATTCTTTATCTTTTTACTATTACTGTATATATCATTTTATATAATACCTTTACTCATATGTAATGGTGTATTATTAAAGTATTGATTGGGTATCATCGGATAGTTGATGTTTTATTGATTTAAGGATGTTTCTCCTTCTCTAATTTTGTAGTATTATATATTATATATATATATATATAATATATATATATATATATATATATACATATATATATATATTATATATATATATGCACACACACGCACAACACAAATACATAAAGCCATGCTTACATGCATACAGATATATATATATACATACAC
>NC_043002.1:42784079-42846579 GCF_006345805.1 Octopus sinensis | reverse complement strand
AAAGAGATATAAGTAAAAATTTTCAAATATAATATGCAATTAAATCAAAAACTGACAGCTGTTTCGGCAGTGAGGGCAGTCATACCTATTTAACCTCTAGGTTAAATGAGGTATGACTGCCCTCACTGCCGAAACAGCTGTCAGTTTTGATTTAATTGCATATTATATTTGAAAATTTTTACTTATATCTCTTTATCTTTTACTATTACTGTATATCTCATTTTATATAATACCTTTCTCATATGTAATGGTGTATTAAAGTATTGATGGGTATCATCGGATAGTTGATGTTTTATTGATTTAAGTATGTTTCTCCATTCTCTAATTTTGTAGTATATATATATATATATATATATATTATATATATATAATATATATATTATACATATATATATATATATATATATACGCACCAAAGTTTTGCCAGGGGAAGATTTACGAATTCAAACGTCTATATATATATATATATATATATATATATATATATATATAAACACTTGTAAACAAGGGCAAAAGAAAAATTATTTATTATTATAATTTTAACCTTTAAAGGTATTTTAATATGCTTACACTTTTTGATGGAATTTTTTCTGAAAAACTTTCATCCTATATATATATAATTTAAATAATAAGCGGCGTAAAAATTGAATATTGATTTGATTAATATTGATTTAAAACCAGTGGCCTAGCATATTGAAAAATCTGAAGATTTAAAAAAATTGTATTACATACATATAAGAAGGATGACCACTAAGTGGACATCCATTATGCTAGATGTATATCCCGTATGGTGTGACCACTAAGAAAAGATTGTTCTCAAGAAAATTCAGCAAACGCCTGAACGTAACCGAGCAAGAGAAATGAAAAGATACAAAATATAAAGATTAATCACAAACCCGGTTTCATTGTTACCACTTGCGTAACATTTACGTAAATTTCCGCTATTCATCAGAACTATACACGTGGCGTCCGCATGCGAACGTCTCGTGTATAGTAAATATTACGTAGGTGGTAACAATGAAATCGGGTTTGTGATTAATCTTTATATTTTGTATGTTTTCATTCGTCTTGCTCGCTTCCGTTCTAGCGTTTGCTGAATTTTTTTGAGTACAATCTTTTCTTAATGGTCAGACTATACGGGGTCTACATCTAGCATAATGGATGTCCACTTAGTGGTCATCCCTCTTATATGTATATATATATACATTCTTTTCTTTGTTTCAGTCATTTGACTGCGGCCATGCTGGAGCACCGGCAAATTGACTCCGTGACTTATTCTTTGTAAACCTAGTACTTATTCCATTGGCCTCTTTTGCCGAACCGCTAAGTTAAGGAAACGTAAACATACCAACAGCAGTTATCAGCGATGGCAGTGGGGACAAACACAGACGCACACACACATACACACACATATGTATGTATGTATGTATGTATGTATGTATGTATGTATGTATGTATGTATGTATGTATGTATGTATGTATGTATGTATGTATGTATATACGACGGGCTTATTTCAGTTTCTGTCGACCAAATCCACTCACAAGGCTTTGGTCGACCCGAGGCTAGAGTAAAAGACACCTGCCCACGCAGTGGGACTGAACCCGGAACCATGTAGCTGGTAAGCAAGCTACTTACCACACAGCCACTCCACACACACACATATATATATTTACCCCTCTCTCTCTTCTCTCTCTCTCTCTCTGTATATATATATATATATATATATATATTATATATATATATATATTATATATATATATTAGAGAACATTTATTCGCATATACAACAACCCCTAATTTTTCATTTTATCATAATTCGATATGGGGAAAATTCACAATATACTGCGCCTATGAACCACTATTGTTCCTGAAACTTGATTTTTATATCTTCTACGGATTGCCTAGAACTGACTAACTTCCTATACTTTGACCCTTTGATCTTACCTTTACAAAAATACACACACACATACATACATACATACATACATACATACATACATACATACATACATACATACATACATACATAAATACATACATACATACATACATACATATATATATATATATGTGTGTATATATATATATTATATATTATATATTATATAAAATCCGTTCTGTCTGTCTGTGTGTCTTCTAGGATCTCGAGTATCCTCCATCCGATTGCGCTCAAATTTGATATGTAGATACCGACGGTATCAGGGCGTGTATAAGCCTTGAAAAAATTACAAAAATCAATTCCAGGTGAGAATGCAATCGATAAAGCCGAGGGAACGTGCATTTGTAAAATCGTTTTTCTTGGAATAGAAAAAAGTCTGTCCATATTTTTTCTTTTGCTGGTGTCTCAAATTTAGGTTAAATCAGTGTTTCTCAAAGGGGAGGCCTATGGGACTGTCGGTCAAGTTGTTTTGAGAAAATTTGGTTTAAAGGTTTGACAACTCAGCACCGTCCATTGGATGGGGCGGGCGTTTTGCTT
The DNA here is from genome assembly GCF_006345805.1 of Octopus sinensis. Taxonomy (NCBI): domain Eukaryota; kingdom Metazoa; phylum Mollusca; class Cephalopoda; order Octopoda; family Octopodidae; genus Octopus; species Octopus sinensis. Next base: position 42,844,103 of record NC_043002.1, on the reverse strand, counting down.
GTGTGTGTATATATATATAAGGGAGAAAGGGAATGGAGCCATAAAACATGTGCTTTGTGGAAACATACGTAGCAATGCATTAAAGTATTTATAAATTTCCATTCAAAAGTTCATGTCATTACTGTTTTTGCACATATACATATATGTGTGTATCTGTGTGTGTGTATATATATATATATATATATATATATATATATATACAAAATGAGAAAATGGAGAAACATACTTATATCAATCAATCATCAACCATCAGATAATACCCAATCAATACTTTATTACACCATTACATAACAGCAAAGACATTATACATAGTATATTGTAAATATAACTAGACATGGAAATAGAAATATAAAATACAATTACATCATATCTGACAGCTGTTTCGGCCATGAGGACAAGTATGTCTCATTTAACCTATTAGCCATATAAAGCAGGTATAAATGAGACATTAACAAGGATGTTTCACGGCCTCTTCAGAGAATTTAATATATATATATATTATATATATATCCGACGGGCTTCTGTCAGTTCCCGTCTACCAAATCTACTCAAACGGCTTTGGTCGGCCAGGGACTACAGTAGAAGACACTTGCCTAAGCTGACGTGAAGTGGGACTGAACCGAAGATCACGTGATCGGGAAGCAAGCTTCTTAACCACACAGCCACGCCTGACCTATGATGTTTTTAAAGGAAAATACATTGGATAATGTAGTCTGCGTATACAATAAATATGTGTAAAGATGAGATGATTACGGCTGGAATGTTTTGATAATCGGTCTGATCGATCAGCGCTGACCTAATGTTAAACAACGCCATTATTTTTAACATTTTCTTAGTCCCTCATATTTCTTGTACGGAGATCTATATTTCTTCGTCTCTTTTTATTCTTTCTATGTAGAATTGAAGTGCATACGCCGTAGAAAATTATTATTTGTAAGTCTCACAACGAGAGATATTCAGCATACCATACTTCAATAACAACTCTAAGTCACAAGTCTTGATTGTATAAGGTCTAATATAAAATATATCTGTTCTAGCAAGCCAATCAAACAATTTCCATTCATTTCATATTTGGTTAACGTACACACATACATCATTACACATGAATACAACCACGTACGCGCGTACGCTAACACACACATACACGTATCATGAACACATACATAAACATACACGTATCACACATCATTACAAATAGACACAACCACACACATCATTACACACGGACACAACCTATATGTGCACACGAATGTTCTCGAGATTTTTTAGTTCTTTTCTTATTTTTTTTTTTTTGTCACTGAAGGCGCTTTGAAAGACGTGTATATGATAACAGACAACACCTCTATTCTAAACAGGAATTTCATCAACAAGAGCTAGTTGTTCTCTCTCACAATATTTATAATTCCACAAACTAATAGTATTTCGACGCTACCCCAATCTTTTGAAATCCTAATCCCAATTTAGAAGGTAAAATAAATGCTGGGTGAAGAGAGGGGTTACATTTTTCTATATGCCATGAATGATATGAATATGTTTGTCTGTTTATCTCTCTTTCTTGCCACCTCCCTTTTTCTTTGTATTTTATTATTTATGGACAGCCTTGATGGTGGCGAGCTAGCAGATTCATTACCACACCAGTTAAAACGCTTAGCAACATTTTCTTCCGGCTTTTTACATTCTGGGTTCAAATGCAACTGATGTCACTTTTTATCTTTTCAGACTCGATTAAGTAAATAAATACCAATCAAATCCTGATGATCAATAAGTATCGACTACTCACTCCGCCCAAATTTCAGGTTTTGTACCTGTATTAAAAAAGATTATTATTGTGCTTACAAGAGAAAGACGTTGTGTTGGAGCTCTTAAGTTGTTATTGACTTTTGCTGTTCTGATTTAAGGATTTTTGTTGTTCTGCCTTAAGGATTTTTATTACAGTTGTAATTATATTATAATGCCTACCAAAACTTTTCAGGCTTGTTGGCTTTGTGAACTTTTCGCCCTTTTGAGGCAAATCGTTAGCGCACCGAATTAATTGCTCAAAGACATTTCTTCCAGGTCTTCGCGTTCTGAGTTCAAATACCGTTGCGATTGACTTTGCCATTCTATCAAGTTGAGCGCTAGAGCCAATGAAATCAACTTACCTTCCCATCAATATTACTGACTTTGTGCGAAAATTAGAGAGAAATATTTAGTTATTGCGATCAATGAGGGGTCACAATTGCGTTGCGCTCTTCATAAAAGCACAGGCATAGCTGTGTGGTAAAAAATTTACTTTCCAACCTCATTGTTTCAGGTTCAGTTTATTTTTCCGTGCTCACATGGATCGGTCGGAATTTGTTGCAGCAGATTTTCTATGGCTGGAAGCCCTTCCTGCCGCCTGTTTTCACGTAATATTTGAAGCGAAGGACAGAGTTTGCATGATGGTGGTACTCTACAAATATCATGCGAAATCAGGGATTGGAGACAGTAAAATAAATACACACACACACACACACACTGTGTGCGACACAATGGGACTGAACCCAAAACCATATGGTTGGCTAACAAACTTATACAGCCATGCCTGCGCATATATATATACATATATATATATATATATATATAATATATATATATATATATATATAGTAAGAGAGAGGGAGAGGGACAGACATATGCATACATACAGGCACATATATAGTGTGTAAGTATATGTGTGTGTGTAAAAAATACAAAATAAATAACAAAAAGCAACAAAAATCCAAGGTATCTTTCAGTTAATATAATTAGGTTGACACTCAGAAAATGAATAAAATAGAGTAAAAGTTATAACACTTCAGGTATAACCCCTCTCTCTCCTTTTCTCTCTGTCTGTCTCTCTTTGTTGTGTGAACAAACAACTGGAAGTAGCATTCAATTCATATAGCTGAGTAACAGGTTGACTTAGTTTCTCATGTTGCTTAAAGTTTCGTGGACGCTTTGATACGTCTGTGTGCGTCTGTGTATGACTATGTATGTATGTATGTATGTATGTATTGGAAGTCAATAACATTTCATTCTAGTTGCCACCAGGACTCCAGAACACACAAAAGAAAACCATTCTAGTTGCCACCTGGACTCCAGAACACACAAAAAAAAAACGGAAAATCTCTTGCACTTCCATAAGCCATCACACTTCAGAAAAACTACAACAGCTACTAAATGCACCCTTCAGTCACAAAGTGGTCACCTTTAACAGTTTGGCCAGTTGAACAAACTGAAGCAAGCGATTAACAATTAGTCCCCCAGATTAATCAAGTAATATATCAATATATCCTAAAACTTCCATTTACATTTGATAGTGTAACTTTGGTGGTCAAGAAGCAACAGATTGGTCATTTAACAAAACAATTGGTTTTTCTTAGCTAATCCCAATTCAGTTTCTGTGCATGTCGTCACCTATGATCATGAATGTTGGGTAATGACCAAAAAAGTACGATTGTAAAAACAAGTGGCCAAAATGGGACTCCTCTGAAGGATCTCTGGAGTAACGTTACTAGATAGGGCTTGTAGTTCAGAGATCAGCAAGTCTCTTGGGGTCGAGCCGCTACTTCTCTGCATTCAGAGGTTACAGCACCGATATTATGGACATGTGATTAGAATGCCGTAGGAAAGAACTGCAACATGGATTGAAACCAGGTCAAACGGCAGGAAACCAAAGAACGAAATGGGTGGATAATATCCATAGTCCCAGTTGGTCACACTTGGGTATCCTGCCGGAAAGTGTAATGACGGTTGCTTCTGATATGAGCCTATGGAGGAGATTCTTGAGGACTCTACCCCGAACGACATTCCCAGAATAGCGAGCGGAAATGATGAACCGTTCAATAAAAAGTCATTCTGAAAGAGGATTCATTTTTATTTATCTGAAAATTAAACAAAAATATTTATTCACGATTTAGCTTTCTTAGAAAACGTACATTTCCATTAGTTATGTAATAATTTGAAATAACTTTTGATTTATTTTATATTCAGGAACACCAAATTGATTTTTCTTTTAGTTATTACAATAAGAAAAATAAAGAATATTTTAAAATAATAAAGCCAGAGGAGAAACAGTGCCAATGAGATTTTCTGATACTTTCATACACGCTCAGACACTGGGTAAAGCGTAAAGACCCCCTCTGGTCATGAATGACCATGGGATTGCACCTAGAAAGTTCCTCTCCATGGAACAAGTCCAGGCAAGGTTATTTGTGGAAGACCAGCAGTTGCCCATGTATACCAATTTCTTTATTACCCACAAGGGGCTAAACATAGAGGGGACAAACAAGGACAGACATAGGTATCGACCCCAGTGCGGAACTGGTACTTAATTTATCGACCCCGAAAGGATGAAAGGCAAAGTCAACCTCGGCGGAATTTGAACTCACAACGTAACGACAGACGAAATACAGCTAAGCATTTCATCCGGCGTGCTAGCGTTTCTGCCCATGTATACCAGTCTCCCCTCTCACGCCACTGATGTTACCCAAGGGAACGGCAAAGGCTAATACAGCTTACTACCAGTGACATCGCAGCTCATTTCTACAGCTAAGTGAACTGGAGTAACGTGAAGTAAACACAACACACAGCCCAGTCCGAGAATCAAACTCACTACTTCCTGGTTGTGAGCCCGATGCTCTAACCACTGAACCATGCACCTTCAGCCTCAGACACTGAATGAATTGTATATTTAAAAAGTGATTTCATAAGAGAGAGAAAATTTTATTTGGCGACGTTCACTCCTTTTCAAACAGTTGTAACAGCTAAACGGAAGTGAAAATAGTTTCAGCTGGACATTGAAATCGTACAATGGTCTTGGTACGATTATGGCTAGTTCTTGTCCTCTAGAACACACAACTATTTTCCTCTTCCTTTTTAATGATTTATAATTTGGGCACATGGCTAAGCATTTCTAAAGAATTAATACTTGGTATATGACTTGTACACATTTGCATTTTATAATTTCCTAGGAGACGAAGGTGAAGTTGAACTTTATGAAATTTAAACCTTGATCATAAAGGAATCTAATTACATACCACACGGTGCTTCACCACTTTTTCTATATCTCACTTTATTGGTATATTTTATCTTTTACTAGTTTCAGTCAATGGATTGCAGCCATACTGAGGTATCGCCTTCAAGGGTTTTATTTGAAGAGATCGGCCCCCTATACTTATTTTTTAACCCTGGTCTCTTTTGTTGAACTGTTACGTTCCAGGGGCGTAAACAAACTAGCACCTGTTGTCAAGCGAGTAAGGGGAAACAAATAGTGACACACAAAGGTAACACACACACATATATCTTTTATCTTTTACTTGTTTCAGTCATGGGATCCCAGCCATGCTAAGGCACGACCCTGAAGGATCTAGTCGAAAAAATAGTCACCAGTAGTTAATTTTTAAACCTAGTACTTATTTTATTGGTCTCTTTACTGAGCTGCTAAGTTACAGTGTTGTAAACAAACCAACGCCGGTTATCAAGTGGTGGTGGTGGGAGACAAACACAAAGATACACACACACACACAAACACATTTATATGTACGATGGCTTCTTTCAGTTTCCATCTGCCAAATCCACTCACAACGCTTTGATTGGCCTGGGATTACGATAGAAGATACTTGCCCAAGGTGTCATGCAGTGGAACCGAACCCGAAACCATATTCTTGCAAAACAAGTTTTTTAACCACAAAGCCACAAAGAGATAAAACAAAAATTACTAACATATTTTTAAAAGCACAATTAAAATGAATTGTAACAACCACCAAATATATTACATTTGTTTGCATGTAATAAAATTGTCCAATTTTAAAGGATCTTTAAAGTATGTACAAGCTTTCAGTTCTGTTATTTTGTTCCCTTAAGATCATATCTGAAGCATCAAGAATTCTTAACTATAGTCATTAACAGATTACTAAAGATAGAGAACAAATTAGATACCAATTAGAAGAGACATGACGAATCAGCAGTTTTCTTTACAGATAATGAAGAAAGGTTGTATTATCTAATCTTTTTACTATCATATTTCAGATGAAATACACTGCTTATATTTCATTAATTTTAAAAAACAGTCAGCAATTTGAAGAATTTAGTTAAATAGCTATTTCATTATTTAACCGGAGTAACGACGGGGAGCTGGCAGAATCGTTACCGCGCTAACAAAAATATTTAGCGGTATCTCGTCCGTCTTAACATTCTGAGATCAAATTCCGTCGAGGTCGACTTTCGCTTTAATCTTTTTGGGGCTGATAAATCAAGTACCAGTGAAACACTGGAGTCGATCCAATCGACTCGTTCCCCTGCCCCACAAAAAAAAAAAAAAAAATTCAGGTTTTGTGCTTTTAGTAGAAAGGATGATTAAGCAGGGTTTTTTTTTTAATAACTTAACAAATATTTCATTATATAAATTATGGTAGATGGTCTCAATTTAAATCAGTGGTTCTCAACCATTTTTTGCCTAAGGACTGCCTTGATTACTATTTTATTCTGGTGGATCCCCATAGCCATTTTACGTTTAAATGCTAGTTTATCATTTATCTTTTATTTGTTTCAGCGGCCGTGCTGGGGCACCGCCTTGAAAAATTTTTAGGCGAATGAATCGACTGCAGTACTTATTGTTTTTTTAAGCCTGGTACTTATTTTATCGGTCTCTTTTGGCGAACAACTAAGTTACGGGGACGTAAACACAGCAACACCAGTTGTCAAGCAGTGGTAAGGGACATCCTCAGATACAAAGACACACAATATATGTATATATATATGCGTGTGTGCGTGTGTGTATGTATGTATGTATACGACGATCTTTTTTCAGTTTCCGTCTACCACATCCACTCACAAGGCTTTGGTCGGTCCGAGGCTATAGTAGCCCAAGGTGCCACGCTGTGGGACTGAACCAGGAGCCATGTAGTTGGGAAGCAAACTTCTTAGCACCTAGCCACGTCTGCGCCTAGTTTCATAGACACTTCTTTCAAAATTCCTATTTCTTTCACACGTTCACGTATGTAAAACGTTAGAGAAAGAAACCTAACTATTTCTTGCAATACACAAATACGTCTAGAACAAAATCTTATCCCCCAGTTTACTATTTTGCCAGCGTGGACCCCTCCAAAATCTTATATGGGGCCTCAGGGGTTCACATGGATCCTGGATGAGAATCACTGATTTAGAAATAATACTTAGAATGGGTGGTTTGGGATCATAGAATCAGAAGTGGCCTCTGATGCGTTGGTATTAAAGAGAAATTGTAAAATTCTTAATGTTTTGAAATTAATTCTGAATATTACTCTCTTCTGAATCGGTTAGTTTAGTGAATTAATTGAACCAGCTTTTTATAAAATTCCATGAGTTATTGTATGGCCACGAGTTTTGGGGGGTTTTTTTTACTGTTATCACAATCACATTACAAAAGTGTCCAACTAAATGTCTTTCTTACAGAAATCAGATTTAAACGTGGATGTTCTGTTAAAACAAACTTTATTATGTTAGAATACCCTGACAGAAATTCTCATATAGGCTTTTAGTGCAACATGCACGCTTGTTTATATCACTTTGCGGGGAGATAAATGTCCAACTCCAGTGTCGAGACCATAACCGATGAAACCAAGGAAGGTCGGAATTATATGGTCTGGTGATCTCGGCGCAGAGTTGGTGGAGATTTATCTCCCTGCTAGCGATATAAACAAGTGTGCATTGTGCACCAAAATGCCTCTATAGGAGTTTCTTTCGCAGTAAAGTTTGTTTTAACAGAACAGCCACGTTTAAGTGGGAATAAATATTACCTCTCAGTATTAATACTGCCTCTGTCGATTATGTAGAGGCACATGGCTGGAGCAGCGGACTCGCGGGTTCGAATCTCAGAGCGGGCGACGTGTGTGTTTATGAGCGAAACACCTAAGCTCCACGCGGCTCCGGCAGAAGGTAATGGCGAACTTCTGTTGATTCTTTCGCCACAACTTTCTCTCACTCTTTTCTCCCCAGGTGGGGAACCAAAACGCTAAACGGGCCCTTATGAGCCAGACATGGAACAAACATATATATATATATATATAAATATATATACAAACATTATATATATATATAACTTACTTGTCTGACTTCAAATACAACTGAAATTAACTTTGTCTTTTATCTTTCCAGGTTCAATGAAAAAAATATTTAATTAAATCTACCAATCCTGAACTAAGATCGTTTCAATAAAAATATCTTTCCATTATATATTTGAAACATTGAGATAATAACATTACCTAGTTCATGTAGCAATCTTACAATGACCTACAAAAGTGTTTGGTGAAGAAGATATTCTATTAGCAAAGCAAAATTAGTCAACAACAAGCTATTTAAATTCATTGTTTATTGCTATGTCAACAAATTTATATAGCCTGATGGTAACCTTGTTGACATACATATATAAATAAATAAAATAACTGTTTTAACGTCCATTTTTCCATGCGTGCATGGATTAGACGGAATCTTTCCCCAAGGTAGATTTAGGATGACCAGATGCCCTTCCTGTCGTTTATCCTCACCTGTCTCCAAGCAAGGTAGTATTTCCACCACGACCAGACAGGCACAGGTGTGGCTGTGTGGTAAGAAGTGTGTTTCCTAACCACATGATTCTGAGTTTGGTCCCACTGCGTGGAACCATGGGCAAGCGTCTTCTACTGTAGCCGCATACCCACCAAAGCCTTTTGAGCAGATTTTGTAGATGGAAACAAAAAGCCCGTCATATACGTGTGTGTATGTGTGTGTGTTTGCCTACCACCACCGCTTGACAACCAGTGTTGGTGTGTTTACGTCACCATAACTTAGCGGCTCAGCAAAGGAGGTCAATAGAATAAATACCATGCTTTAAAAAATGTACTGGGATCGATTCATTCGTTTAAAAATTCTTCAAAGCGGTACCCCAGAATGGCCACAGTCTAATAACTGACACAAGTAAAAAAAATATTTGGTTAAGACATGTTTCCACAGAAGATTGGAAACAAAGGACAGCGCTTGTATGATGGTGGCACTCATTTACGACTATAGTTTGACATCAATTTAAGAAGATACAAACACATGAGTATGCTTTCAGTTTCCATCTACCAAACACACATACAAGGCCTTGATTGGCCTGGGGCTACAGTAACAGATACTTGCCCACAGTGCCATACAGTGAAACCACATGGTTGGAAAGCAAACAAACATACAGCCATGCTAGCCAAGCACGAGTGCGTGTATGTGTTCATGTGAGTGTGTGGTGTTGTATCAGCAACTAATCACAGAACTTTTAGAAATGCAGATATCTTTCGAGTAACTACATAACTGTTATTATCATCCTCGTTTAACGTCCGCTTTCCATGCTGGCATGGGTTGGACGATTTGACCGAGGACTGGCGAACCAGATGGCTGCACGAGACACCAATCTGATCTGGTAGTTTCTACAGCTAGATGCTCTTCCTAACGCCAACCACTCCGAGAGTGTAGTGGGTGCTTTTACGTGTCACCAGCACGAGGACCAGTCTGGCGGTACTGGCAACGGCCACGCTCGAAAATGGTGTTTTTTACGTGTCACCTGCACAGGAGTCAGGCCAGCGGCACTGGCAACGACCTCGCTCGAATGTTTTGTTTACGTGCTACCGGCACAAGTGTCAGTAAGGCGACGCTGGTAACGATCACGCTCAAATGGTGCTCTTTACGTGCCCACCGGCACGGAAGCCAGACAGCTGCTCTGGCAGTGATCCCGCTTGGATGGTGCTGTTAGAAAAGTAACAGCCACATGAATTGATCCCAGAATGCTAAAGAGATGATAGTGTCAATCGTAAAAGACTCAAACTTAAGAACACAGATATACTTTGTTGAAAGCACATTTAGTCTGGTACTTAATATCTTTGCTGCCATCTTGTCATTATACAAACCAAGTGAGCCTTTACTTGATCACTTGACCTGTTAGAAAGATCAACCAAATTAAATTCAAGTCTTAGAAACAAGCATATTGGATAATATGGTCCTGGGTCTCCGAAACTTAGGGGGAAAAAATGAGACAACCATGGTTCAAATGCTTTAGATTAGAGGTCAGCTTCATCAAGGCTGGGGCCGACCTGGAGCAAACTTTCTTGACAGAACCTCCCATGTGGACAGATCAAAGAATAGCAATCAGACAAATATGAACCACCACTTCCCAGATGTGTGGAAACGCATGGCTCAGTGGTTAGGGTGTTGGACTTGTGATTGTAAAATTGTGGTTTTGATTCCTAAACTGGGCGATGCATTGTGTTCTTGACCAAAACACCGTTTCACATTGCTCAATTCCACTCAACTTGTAAAAATGAGTAATGCTGCAACAGATTACTGTCCCATCAAGGAGGGAATATATACGCCAAAGAAACTGAGAAACTGGCCCCATGTGGAGTAATGTGGACTAACCAAACAATTCCCAGAGGTAAAAATGGGCTTGCTTAGGGCCAAAACTCCTATCCAGAAAAAAACAAAGTAACAGAAGCATCAATAACAATTCAAAACCTACAAAACCTGGGAGAGGAAAGCCTATTCTCAGGGAGACACAGGGCAGCAAAATCCAAAAAGAAACCAATATCCTCTCTGCATTACACATCAGACTCTGACCTGAAACCCAGAAGGGAGATGGAAGACAGGATGCCCTAAAAGTAGCTGGAGGTGGGATACTGAGGGAGAGCTACAAATGCAGGGATCCAACTGAGCAGTGGTTCCCAACCAGGGATCCACGGATGGCTAGTGGTCCGCAAAGGTAGAACTGGGTGTCTGTGAACTAAATTCAAAATTTCATATATATATATATATATGTATAGTAAATCCAAACAAGAACAAAGAGAAAACACAACAATGCGAGGACGTGGAACAAGTATAGTGTTATTGGACGCTACGAAAGAAGGAGGATTTAACATTTGAAGCAAAGCTCTTCGTCAGAAATATAGAAAAAAGGAAAATTCCAAGGAAGGGAAGACGGAGAAAGAAAATTGCCAACGATACACACGCGGTCACATATTGAAAAAAAAAAAATATATATATATATATATATTATATTATATTATATTATATTATACATATATAATCATATAAGAGTGTATAAAAATTTATACATGGAGAGAAGACCACCATGTGAACTTCTTATATGCTTCTCACCATGTACAATTTTTTATAAACTCATATTATAAAAATGTTTATGTCTTCTGATTTTTATTATGCATGCTACCCACTGGTATAAATTATTATTTTAATAATTGTTACCCTTGTATTTATATATATATATATATACACACACATACATACATAAGGATAAGCATATTAAAAGGGGTCCATGGGAGTACTCATTTAAATAAAAAGGTTGGGAACCACTGAACTAGAGAGCGGCAGAAAAGACTACCCATAGTCAAGAACAGTGGAGGAAAACTGTCAATGGCCTATATTTCACAGGGTTTAAATAAGTAACATGGTGTTGAACATAATTTTCAATAGAATTATAATCAATACAAATAATTATTTAGAATACACAGAATGGAAATTATAATTCTTGCACACACAGTAGCATATTTGCATAAAGAGTCCATTGCAATTCTTGATAATGCTGCTAATGGCATCTTTTTAACATTCAGTTGCTGAAAGAAAGATATAAAGTTGATGAAGATAACATCAGTATACTACGGGTTGTTATTCTACCAAAATGGAACACTTGAAACTGGATTCTGGTGGGATTTGAACTCAGAACATGAAGAATAAAAACTAGATATTCAACCATTTAGCATTGAAACCAGCCATATCCAGCCCAAATATTCTATGTTTTATGTTCAAACTGGCCAGATCTGGTTTCTCATACCTACCTCCCCAGGGCGCAGGAGTGGCTGTGTGGAGGGCGCAGGAGTGGCTGTGTGGAGGGCGCAGGAGTGGCTGTGTGGAGGGCGCAGGAGTGGCTGTGTGGTAAGTAGCTTGCTTACCAACCACATGGTTCCGGGTTCAGTCCCACTGCGTGGCATCTTGGGCAAGTGTCTTCTGCTATAGCCTCGGGCCGACCAATGCCTTGTGAGTGGATTTGGTAGATGGAAACTGAAAGAAGCCTGTCGTATATATGTATATATATATATATGTATGTGTGTGTATATGTTTGTGTGTCTGTGCTTGTCCCTCCACCATCGCTTGACAACCGATGCTGGTGTGTTTACGTCCCCGTCACTTAGTGGTTCGGCAAAAAGAGACCGATAGAATAAGTACTGGGCTTACAAAGAATAAGTCCAGGGTCGATTTGCTCGACTAAAGGTGGTGCTCCAGCATTGCCGCAGTCAAATGACTGAAACAAGTAAAAGAGTAAAGAGATTGTTATTCTAAAAATAATAGGCGCAAGAGTGGTTGTGTGGTAAGTAGCTTGCTTACCAGCCACATGGTTACAGGTTCAGTTCCACAGTGTGGTACTTTGGGTAAGTGTCTTCTACTATAGCCTAAGCCTTGTGAGTGGATATGGTAGATGGAAACTGAAAGAAGCCTGTCGAATATATGTATATGTGTATATATATATATGTGTGTGTGTGTGTGTGTGTGTGTGTTTATCCCCACAACATTGCTTGACAATCAATGCTGGTGTGTTTACATCCCCGTCACTTAGCAGTTCGGCAAAAGAGACCGATAGAATAAGTACTAGGCTTACTCAGAATAAGTCCTGGGGTTGATTTGTTCGACTAAAGGCGGTGCTCCAGCATGGCTGCAGTCAAATGACTGAAACAAGTCTAAGTGTAAAGAGTAATCACATTATTGAAATCTTGAAGCTGTGAGATAAAGCATGATTAATTTTAAAACAATGTGGATAAATAAGTATTACATTTAACAGAGTAATCTGAATGCTAAAGGGTTAATTCATATAATCAGATGATGGTCTGTATTAGCCATCTCCATTGTCATCGGTTTTTTTTTTCTAAGAAATGCATCTGTCCTTGTTTATCACAGGAGTTTGGGTAAAAACAAAACACAGTGATAAATTAGTCATCACCATGTATTCTTTAAATGGAATGATTAGTAGATTCATTGATACCACACTTGCAGTCCACAGTAGTGAAGCTTCCCTTATCATATATTTTCTTGATCACTTCTACGTTTTTCTGTAAAAATAATACCTTCATCTACATCATTTGTTAGGATCAGATGCCTTTGTATTTTCTCCTGTTCACTGGTACCATGTTGATGCGTATGAGTCCGTAAATCCATACAAAAAAAATATGTAGACTTGCAACATGAAGATGTAAACACAAATGATGGTCAGTGCATACTGGGCAGCTGAGCATGGGTGCATTCTCCAGTACAAGCAGAATATTTGATTGATTGCTTACCTGTGTTATCATACCTCTATCTGTGATAAATGAAACAAGGTTCACAACTGAGTGTATCATGTTAGCCCAGATCAGTGAAGAATGAATCAGTGGTAAATGAGGCTACATGTACAACTCATCATCATCATCGTCATTTAATGTCTGCTTTCCATGCTGGCATGGGTTGGACAGTTTGACTGAGGACTGGCGAGCCAGATAGCTGCACCAGGCACCAATCTGATCTGGCAGTTGTTACAGCTGGATGCCCTTCCTAACGCCAACCACTCCAAGAGTGTGGTGGGTGCTTTTACATGGCACTGGCTTGAGGGCCAGTCAGGCAGTACTGGCGACGGCCATGCTCAAATGGTGTTTTTTATGTGCCACCTGCATGCTTAAAAACAATGTCATAAAATTTTAAGGAAAAACTGATGATCAAAATACTTGGAATATACACTGCTGATTTAAAATTAAACTCTTTGTTTTCAAAAATAACGAAAAGCTAATTGAAGACAGAAAGAAAAACAATACAGAAAGTACAAACTAAAAAAAAAATTATAATTGATATTTTACTAGAAAAAGTGAAAAGTGCTAATCAACAGATAGGAAACCAATTCAGAATGAATTTTTTCTTTTTTTTGCCATTTTATGTTTTTTTTTATTATTTAAATGCAATTATCAGATAATCCTTTACACCATCTCCTCCTCTCCTTCCACCACCACCAAAGGTAAGTTTATGGAAAATGTAAAATGTTGTTGCACATGGTAGAGAATTATGAGAAGGTAAAGTTGCACTTGTTGTTTCTGAAGAAATTCTCAGGCATAATTCCATACAGAGTCGAAGATTTGCCTAAGTAAAATTCAACAGTCAAGTTTCTGCACCAAAAATTTTCTTTGCTTTTCAGTGAGATTTCTTAAACCACTTCTTCTCATAATCAATACAGAGGTCTCCAGAACAGACCAATTCTGAACCAAGCAGCCCTCAAAAAAGGCAATATATTGTTCACTCAGACTATGCCAAATAACTGTATACATCTTTTTGGCCATCCACTCTTTCCAAATATTCTTTTTCAATCAGAATATCTATACATTTCTGGAAAGAAAAAAAAAAGATATAAGAAATAATCTATAAATAAATTACAAAAACATTACCATATTTTTTGGTAAACAAGTGAAATTCTTTAGACCAAAAATTTAAAGATAAAAATGGCAAGTCAACTTATACACCAACAATTCCATGTGAAATGCAGCAGGTTTTGAAAAGATAGAGACAACGTTTGAATGTTTACACTATATACTATGTCAAATTGTATGCCAGAAAATACAGTAGTAATATTATAATTCTAATTAAAAATTGCAATTCAAATAAACATTATATAATATTATCTGCTCATAACACTTGGAAATAAATTAGGAGAATGTATTCAACTAACCCATGCCAGTATGGAAAAAAAGGATGTGAAAAAAAAAAGATGAAACGAGTCACAGTTGATGAAGGCCAGTTTGGTTTGTCAGTAGAAAGGTCTATCGCTAAGTTCCAAGCAAAAACAGTTACTTATTACCTTGGTTTATTGTAAACAGAAAAATAAAGGGACTTGGGTTTACAGCACATCTGGGAAACAAAGGGTGTTCGGATATTGCCTGGAGGACTACGATGAATAAGAGGGGGCTGAGGACTGATCCTTAGTGGACCCCTACCCGGAATTCTTCACTGTACTCATTGCCAACCCTCACCTTACTGACAGCATCCCTGTACATAGCTTGCACAACTCTCACTAGCCATTCATTTATCCCTAGTTTTCTCATTGACCACCAGATAAGGAATCGGGGGAGCCTGTCAAAGGCTTTCTCCAACGAAAGCCAGGTACAGAGGTTTATTTTTGGCCAGGTATTTCTCCTGCAGCTGTCTTACAAGAAATATAGCAACAGTAGTGCTTTTCCTTGTCACAAACCCAAACTGCAACTCATCTAGACTGACTCTCTCCCTAATTAGTTGGGCTATGACCCTCTCCATGATCTTCATTACCTGATCCAACAACTTGATACCTCTGTAATTATTTGTATCTAAAGCATCAGCTTTACCTTTGTGGCAATTGACTATGGTGTTGACTATACGGGTGACTAGACTACAGCCGACAATACCAGATATTTTGAGCATCTCTGCGGTGATTCCTGATGGGTTGAGGGCTTTCCCTGTCTTCATACCCTTAATTGCTTTATCTACCAAGGTACTGTCAATTCAAATAGCTGAGCCCTCTGCTGGGTCAGCATTTTGGCAGACTCTCTTTCTCTCATTTATTCTCTTTATTTAGCAACCTTTCATAGTGGCATCTCCAAACCTCTCTTTGTAGCCTCGCTTAATGCAAGCAAACCATCATTCATGCAGACATATTTCTCTCCTACGACATCACGATTCTCTCTCACACACTGTCTTGCAACAAGAAATACCTCGAGTCTTTGGTCCTCAAGGCGCAGAACATTGGCAAATATTTTCTTATCTGCTTCCCCTCTGGCTAAATAAACCTGTCTCCTAGCTTCTCTTCTGGCAGTCTGATACAATTCCCTGATACTGCCATTCTTCCAGTCCTTCCAAGCCTGTTTCTTTTCCCTAATGGCCCTGTCAACATTGTTCCACCACACCTTTACATATGTATATAGTTGAAATTTATAGAGAAAGACGAAGACAGCTGTATGAACAACAAGCAGGTGTATTAGTTTGACGCTTGGGAAAATGAAAATGTCTTTTACATTTTGAGCCTATGCTCTTCAACAGAAAGGGATACACACACACACACACACACAATACACGCACGTACATGTATGAGAAGCATACAATTCATATCTAGAAGGGAAAGAGAGACACAGACAAGACAGACCAAAATAACAAAAGGAAAGAAACTGTAAATATTAATAGAAAAGCTGAAACATTTAGTTTCCAAAAGTAATATTTAAACAACAGTGCTCACCTTGATGACGGATATTTTAGGCTTGAAGCGAGAGGATAGTTGAATGCAAACCTCAGAAAGAAGGTTCTGATGTTTCAGTTCTTTCCTCATTTTCATAATTCTCACGATAGCTGCCTGTTGGTTTTAAAATACAGATTTCATGAAACATTGCAATTACATATATTTTACATACTTATTTCCACACATATATATATATATATATATATATATATACCTACATATATATTTGTCCCACTCATGCCAGCATGGAAGGTGGACATTAAACAATGATGATGATAATAACTACATATATATATATATATATATATATATATATATATATATATATATATATATACACACACACACATGTATGTGATGTGGTGTGCAAGAGAGACAACTGCACTGGTATGGTCATGTGTCGTGTATGGATGAGGAAAGCTGTATGAAAAAGTGTCACACTCTAGTAGTAGAGGGAACCTGTGGAAGAGGTAGACCCTGGAAGACCTGGGATGAGATGTTGAAGCATGAGCTTCGAGCGGTGGGCCTCACCGAGGCGATAACAAGTGACCGAAACCTTCGGAGATATGCTGTGCTTGAGAAAACCTGGTAAGCCAAGTGAGAAAGTAACCATGGCCTATGCTAGTGCAGCATAACCAGCCATTTATGAGTACCCTTCAATCATTGGGCAATAATGGCTTTGTTTGATAAGAAAATAACTTCTGATATTAGTGTCATGTTTTAGAGAGGAGAATTAAGAAGTTGTGACTTCTGTGCCATTTACTAAGAATATTAGCTAAGAAACTGTGTTGTTAGTTTTGCTAAAAAAACTGACACCAATATCAAAGTCATAAAATAACAACACAAAGACTAACTATTTACACTGAGTTCTTGTAGCCTTATAACCGATTACACTGTGTAATACGATTTTTGACTTTAGGTAGCAACTGTTATTTCCTATTTGCATAGAAAGTATTTAAAATGGCTAATATTTCCTTCAAAATTTGCTTTTGTTACATTTATTCAAACCTCAAAGAAATCTTTCTCGACATATGGCTATGATATTCCTCACTACTCCTGCTCATCATAAGAAATGCACATATTGTCAGCCACTAAGGGACATGCTCAAGTGGTTATGGTCATGCAGCTGACAAACAAATCTGTGATACTGAGCAAAATGTTTGCTATAACAATATTTCTGCTTCAGCAACTCAGTACTGAATCTGTGTGAAACGTAATGGAAAACAGGTCAGTTTCAAAACATTGATGTCACAAATGCGAAGTGACATTCAGGTCACAAATGCAAAGTTTGAAGGGAATAGAACTAAATAGGAAATAATACTTACTGACCAAAGAAAAATAAACACAAAAATTCGAATTTTGTTACACAGTATTAAGTAAACTGGTTGTATAATAATTGAATGCTCTTAAGTTCCTAAAGTTCCCAAAAGATACTTTTGGTAAACAAGCATGCAAGCATGACTGTATGCTTCAAAAGTCAGGTTTAAAATCAAATAACTTTTGTGTTCTGACACATGGTGTGGCACTATGGGGAAATGTTTAGCCAGATATCGACCATATAAGTACCAGACTTTAAAAAAATAAATACTACAGTTGATTTGCTCAACTAAACTTTTGAGGGTGGTACCCCACAAATGACCACAGTCCAATGATAAAAGTAACTTTCTTTTAAATCACCAAGAGGTTTTTGTAGCATTGCAATACGTAAGGGAGATAACCGTAGCTCTTATCACATCCTCTCTGAGCTGGATAAGCAATAATTTTTATAATCATTTACGTAATTTGGATAAACCTCAAGAGATTCTACAGGTTTCATTTGCAATTTGAATTTTCAATTAGATGCACAACGGTGCAAATAAACTGTATCAGGTTCAGAAAGTCAAATAGTGAATGTTGAGCCAGTAAAATTATATTGGGTCATCTCATGATTAAAGCAGTTTTTTCAATTGCATGAACTAAAAGTCAGAGGGGTATGGGATAAACTACCTGATTCAACTTGCTATAAAAGCAGGTAGTAATTTTACTTTGTACTTATTCTTAGTGCAAGTTTTGAAGAGTACAGTTCGATTTTAACAATTATTTTTTCAAAACAATAATGAAAGTGACAAAGAAGATATTTGGCATATTTTGTTTTATGAGTTCAATAAAGGCAACGACGCAATGGAAAGTGTGAGGAATATTAATGAAGTAGATGGGATTGGACAATAAGGGTGAGCCAGTGTCAGCGGTGGTTCCAGAAATTCCGAGCCAGAAACTACAATCTAGAAGAACCTTTTTTTTTTGACCAAATAGTGACTGGTGACAAGAAATGGGTTCTCTATAAAAATGTCAAGCACCAAAAACAATGGGTAGGGAAAGGATAAACACTGGCACCCTAGGCTAAAGAAGGTCTTCATCCATGTAAGGTGTTATTATCTGTTTGGTAGAATATGAATGGTTCAGCCCACTTTGAACTTTTAAACCCAAACCAAATGATAAGAAAGGAGATCAACTGTGAGCAGCCTGAGTGGCTTAAGTCAGTGCTAGAAGAAAAATGACCATCTTTACTATCAAGATGAAAGTGTTCTATCAGGATAATGCTAGGCTACATACAGCGAGGATGACATTCCAAAGGCTGGAACAGTTTGAATGGGAAACGAAGCCCCACCCACCATATTTGCCGGACATTGCCCCATCTGATTATCATTTATTCTGCAGTCTTCAACATCATTTTTGACAGAAAAAAATATGAATTCTGTAGATGAGATCAGAATAGTACTGGACAAGTATTTTTATCATGGACAAGTGAACTTTGGAAGAGAGGCCTTGCAAGTCTACCAGATAGATGGAAGAGCATTGTAGAAAATGAAGGAGAGTATACTTCAGATTAAAAAAGAACTTTGTTTATTTTAATTATGAAAAATAAAAGACCTATAAAAAAAACTACATTATTCATGGGATGACCCTCTCTCTCTCTCTCTCTATATATATATATATATATATATAAATATAATTATATCTGTACATATATTATATCTTAATGTCTTTATATCAATGCATGCATTAGTTGGACAGAGTTATTGAGGAAGATTTTCTATAGGTGGAGGCCTTCCTGTTGCCAGCTCTCACCTGTTTCCAAGCAAAGTATTGTTTCCCCCATGGCAAGACAAATATTAAAAATTAATTAAACTGCTTCTATAATAATAACAATCATTTACAACTATCACACAATGTCATGACAAGAAAACATAAACACACACATGTATATACAATGGGCATCTTTCTAGAAAATAAGAGCCGTTTGCGATGTGTTCCTGTTTAAGGTGATAATCATATAGATCAATTTTTATTTTAATTTTTGTGTTTTGATATAATTTCACCAGATTGTGTATACTGGGAATGGATAAGTACCAAGTTTATGTAGATAGAACTGTGTATAGTTCAAGACCTTTTATAAGAAACCCTGGTGGAACAAAATCCCAACATAGCAGTTGAGTAAGTAGCAGAGAAGCTTGGATTTGATCATTCAACCATTCATCAACATCTGTGTACCGTTGGAAAAGTCAACAAACTGGGTCAATGGGTTCCTCACAAACTTTCCGAGTCTAATTGCGCACAGAGTGAATGTGTGCTCTTCTTTGCTGTCATGTCCCACGAATTAACCTTTTTTTTAAGAAATGTGAATAATAACAAACACCAGCACCTAACATAGCAAATTACTTTGTTCTACTTCCAAGATATCTCAGTGATATGGAATCCATTAATTTATGCTATTAGTTCAGAATTAGCTGTAGAAACTAACTGTTTCAGGGATATATTTCCATGTTGATTTGATCCACTAATTTTTGGCTGATGAAACAGTTAAATGAACACTTGAGGATTCCAACTCTATAGTCATTAATATTTGCCATTACAGGAGTAAGAGGTGCAGTAGTAGAACACAGAGTCACCAGAGAAAATAAATCAAACTGCAAGGCCAAAAAACAATAGTTGTTGGGCAGAAAAAAACATACAGACAAACAACTGCTTAGTGTCTTACCATTTTACAATTCTGGCAAATAGCAGTTTTATCTGGACAAGAGGCATGAGGTTAAAACTTAAGAGTTGTTACAGGAAAAGCACATTCCTCAATTGTTAGGGTTTACTGTGGCAGACTGTTCAAACGTGCCACCTAAATTTTCCTTGTTAATGTCAGAGGTTCCCACAACAGTAATAAGCTTTATGAAATGATTAGACTGAGTTTGTTCCAAAGACTGAGCCTGTTCGATGGCACTGTTCAGTATTCTAGGTCTGATAATGTTTGAGCATATTCCATTATTTACCTACTTCAGTCATTATAACTTTAAAATCACAATGAAATTTACAGTTAAATTCTGTAGAAATTTATCTGTATTTTCATGAAACCTATGAAAAGGCACTGACAGATGACTGAGATTATTTTATTGCATGGTTTTGCATAAGCCTTTAGAGATTGAAAATCATTATCAAAATTGAATCATACCACTTAAGGACAGTTTGCTGAAATATCAAGATTGACTGTTCTAGTTATCTATTTTTGTTTCAGTGAATGATAACTTTTAAATTGATTAAACTGTTGTGATAAATAAAGCTCCAAATATCATTTAATCAATTTATAAGAGACATATTACCAAACAGTCATAGTTCAGTCTCACGCTCATGTGATACTGCAAGATGTAAGGGACATAACTGCTTTTATTGATAACTAACTCTTATTCAGTTATATAAGACAACAAAATAATTTCCAGTACATACAAGAACTAGGTAACCTCATAAAAGCAAGAGAGAATCCTCGAACACAATACATCAAAACCCCATAAAACTAAAATAAAACAACATCAAAGTAAACGAGCAAATGACAAAAATAATAATGGTTTCTAATTTAGGCACAAATCTCGAGAGGAGTGGGGTTAGCTGCTAGCATCAACCTGGTGTGTGATTGGTGTTTTATGATATATTAAAAGTTGACCTCAGCAAGTTGTGAACTAAGCGCCAGAAGAAATGCTAAAAACCATTTTGCCAAACACTTTAATGATAATACCAAGAAGGAGGGCGGGGGGAGGGGTGGATAAAAAAACATAGGCATTAACTGGCAAACATGTAACTGACATAAACCACAAAACTAACAGCAATCATCAAGCAAGTCACATTACTCAACATCAGTCGTTACAGATTAACTACTAGAATACAAGTCAATGCTGATATAATAACAACCTTAAATAATACAATGTATTTCTACGGGGCCTCCATGCCGGTGGCACGTAAAAAGCACCATCCGATCGTGGCCGTTTGCCAGCCTCGTCTGGCACGTAAAAAGCACCCACTACACTCATGGAGTGGTTGGCATTAGGAAGGGCATCCAGCCGTAGAAACATTGCCAGATCAGACTGGGCCTGGTGCAGCCTTCTGGCTTCCCAGATCCCAGATGAACCGTCCAACCCATGCTAGCATGGAGAGCGGACGCTAAATGATGATGATGATGATTTACTCATGAGGTAAAAATGCACAAAACATATTAAATATTGCATGCAGCAGTATGCTCTAACACACACAAATGATTGAACACAGTCTGTTTGGTCAAGTTACTATGCAGTCTATATTAGTATTGTGAATTAATGTATGCTGATGAACAGCACATGGCAGAAAACAAAAATGGCTGTATAAGTAGGCTTCGATGCTGCTTTGACAAAACACATATTTATATCACACATCATTATCATCATCATTTAATGTTTGTGTTCCATGCTGGCATGGGTTGGGCAGTTTGACCAAATTGGTAAACTGGTAAACTAGAGAGCTAGAACCAGAAGAAATGTCACTTGGTTTCTACAGCTGTATGCCCTTCCTAACCCCAAACACTTTACAAAGTGTGTTGGGTGCTTTTTATGAGGCACCAGCCAGGGTACATCTTTAGTGGGCCGGTACGGATGCTTTTATATGGACTGGCATAGGTGCTCTTTATGCGACTAACAGGGGAACTTTTAAGTGGATTAGCACAGGTGTTCTTTACATCGACCGGCACAGATGCTTTTACGTAGACCAGCACATAAATATCAATTCTGATAAAAAAAAGTGATATGATATTAAAGCTTTAGGTACCAGAGGCTGTTGTGAGGCTGGTATTAAATTTTGTATTATCAAATATGTTAAAAAGCATGGAAATTATAGGGTTGGAAACAAAAAATTTTGTGTACTACTAGCAAGAAAAAAAGTGCCTGCTCAGGAAAATTTCAAAAACAATTTTATGGGAATGCACCACACAGAATGTATTCATTTATTTATTTTAAAGTAAAATTCTATAAAACTGCTACCATCATCTTAAAGTGGAAGTAATGCTTATCTTTAGGAATATAAACAAAAATACAACATTGACAGTAGCAGTCATTTCTGAGTAGCCTAACTTCAGAGTTCATAACTTGAGTTTGAAGCTAACTGCATTCAATCAATCAATCGATCAAATTTTTAACTTACCTGAATAAGTAATTTCCGATCTTCCTCAATATTTTTGTGAGTGCATTCATGCTCCATTTTTTCCTCTGTTTTCATGGGAACATTAATATTAACTCGTAATTTTTTACTAGAAAAAAAAAATAACATACATGAATAAAACTACCTTCATTATACATCAACCAGATAAACAAACATTGTAAGTGTTATTATGTACAATAGAGAAATAAATTGGTTTATTAAAAAATGCATTTTCCCTACTTTTTGTAATCATTGAAGAAGGCCAGTTGTGAGGTGGGTAGTAAATCATTTTCATCATCAGCATCTGTCATTAGTAATTTAGTCTTCAGTAAGATCTTTAATACCTGTACAAGAGTATCCTATAAAAACAATAAACAAAATAAATAAAAACAATGATCCTTCAGCAAACATGTGTCTTGAATATATGTTAAAACAGAATTATAAGAAATACTGTTAATGTAAAATAAATAAACAACACTTAGATATTCTCTAACAAGATAATTGTTTCAAATTTTGGCACAAAGTCTGCAATTTTAGCGGAAAAGTGTTTGTCAATGTAACTGAATAACCCTGTTCCAGTGCTCAACTGGTACTTTTTTTTATCATCCCCAAAATGATGAAAGGCGAAGTAGATCTTAGCGTCCCCAAAGTCCATCCCCTCCTCACCGTGATGGGGACGCTGGCAATGAGTAGTGTCAGAGCTATGCCATCGGGAACTTCGGTTCCTGGTAGGGCCACCCAAGGTGGATTGGTCTGACACCGAGTGGTATTAGGGCCACAACCCGGCAGACAGGGCTCTGGTGAAAATCCTCAGGGTGTCTGCTTCGGCAACCGGCGGCTTCTCAGTCGTTCTGTCCCTGCATCTATGGACAATCTGCAGCAAACAGGATGTCTCCACATGCAGGACTGTTGGGGACCGCTTGTGAAATCCACATATTCCCACGAAACTTCTTCCATGAGTAGAAGCCGACTCAACCCGCCCAGAGTGAATGTCGCCACAAGTACAAGTAAGTAGATCTTAGCAGCATTGAACTCAGGTCATAAACCCAGAAGAAATGTCACTAAGCATTTCGTCCAGCCGACATGCTAACCACCTTCCTCTAGCAATATAATAAATTGTATTTTTTAATCTTATAATTTAAACATTTTCATTCATTTTAATTGTATACATCATACATTTGTATGATGGTGACACTCATTTACAGCTGTTGTATGATGTCATAACAAGAAGGCACACACACAAAGGTTTCTTTCACTTTCTAACTACCAAATCCACAAAGAAGGCTCTGCATGTGTGTGTGTATGACAGAGAGCTTTTAGTTTCCAGTTATAAATCAGAATGTTGAAGGAAAAAAATCAATCTCTTAGATTGATACAATAAATAGATCCATAGCTGAACCAAAATGATGAAAGAAAAAAAAAAACTAGAATACTAAATGATGATGATGGTGGTGATAACATTTTGTTTACACTGTTCCTAACAAATAATTTTAATTTATTAGAATTTATTTATCAGGAAATAATTAGTTTTAAAAAGCTCATATAAATACATACAAACTTAATCTGTGTGCTTTCACATAGTTGCTGAGCTGTTAATACATTAGCTGTGTTGTACTGTAGAAGACAAGCCATTTGAAAGGTTGAAGCCTGCAAACAAAAAAAGAAACCTCATCATAAATAACATATTCATTTTTGTTTGTCTCAGATTTAATAGATATATTTTAAATAAAATGCTAATTTAATTTTTATCCCCTTAGCTTTCTGATTATTCTCTCTAATGTCATGCCTATTTATTCACATTGGTTTGAATTAATCATTTACTGTCTTGTAGCTTTTGAAATTTCGATGGTGTGATTGTTTATTCTTAAAATGAGATTGTAGGGTAGGTGTGAGAGGCCAGATTTGGCCACTTTGAACATAAAATAGATAGAATATTTGGGCCGGATATGGCCAGTTTAAATGCTAAAGGGTTAAAATGCTCATTTAGATCTTAGTCTCAGAGTTATAATCAAAATGTTATTTACAATGAGAATGCTTTATAGAAATAGTGGTATTTTTTGACACAAGGCCAGCAATTTCAGGTGAGGGATAGTTGATTACATCAAGCCCAGTGCTCAACTGGTACTTATTTCATTGATCCTGAAAGGATGAAAGGTAAAGTCAACCTAGGCAGCATTTGAACCCAGAACATAAAGAAGAATGAAATGCTGCTAAGCATTTTACCCAGCATGCTAATGATTCTGCCAGCTCACAGCTCAATGCTTTATAACATTATTAAAATGATAACGGCACTTACAAGTATTATATTTTATTGACACAAGAAAAATGTGTCATTTGAACTTAGAATGTAAGAGGGTTGTAACTAAATGGTGCAGGCATTTTGTCTGACGCTGTAACAATTCTGCCAATCTACCAATATTTCTAGCATATTACAACATATCTGTCAGGCACACAGTGACCGACAACAGAATGTTATAGTCGAGTCTACTGTGTGTCTGAAAATATACACCTAGTTCGCGAATGAAAATGTAAGGGGGTCGTGGCCATTTGTGTGGTGATCGCATTTTATTGGTTAATTTTCAATCATCATCAACCAATTAGTGATAGTTTGGCATGCAGCTATCTTCGAGAATTTTATGATACTCATTTTCACCTTCTCTTCACTGCATGATATGTCATTTTAGATTTTGCTAATGATTTTCTAAAAGTTAATATAATTAATTACAGAGATGTATTTGCATAGCAAGTGACTTGATCTGAGATTGTGTGCTGAAACAAAAGCAATTGTAGCATAGAAGGTGTTTATAAGCCATTTAAAAACACAAAAACTGTTAGATTCACTTGAAATTTAATCTGTAAAAAATATTTTCATTGTTTTGAAGCCGAGACCTGTTTACTGACAAAATTTCATGCTGTATCACAAAATTTTATCAGTGAACAGGTCATGATCTCAAAGCAACGAAAATATTTTGACAAATTAAGTTTAAATGTTGAAGAGAATCTAACAGTTTTTGTGTATTTTTAATTGGCTTATAAACACCTTCCATGCTGCAATTGTTAATACTATTAATATTTTTTTTAATACATTTCTTTATATTACAGCTTATAATATACTAGCAGTTGGTCAGTATTTCTCCATATGATAATAAATAAATATGACAATTATTATTGATTTTATTGCACATTTTATAACATTGAGACAGTCACACTATGTGTGACTGTCAGTGTTTAGGTGTCAGTTTATTAGAGGCTGCCACACCATTAGGAGAAATACAGTACATATATAAATATTACAAGCATGGCCTTAAAAACTACAAAACTAGAATTAAAATATGAGCATGCTCAAAAGGGTTATGGACTGTCATAATAAACCTTAAAAAGTATGGGACTAGCATTGTTGCTCAAAGATATTGAAATCACTATATGTTGTACATTCTGTGGCATCCTTTTATCACAAGAAATTTGTTTAGATCATCAAAATTAAATTATATTAAAAATTAATTAAGTTAAATTATTGTATACTCAATTTTAACAAACCAATTGTGTACAAATATTAATGTCATCTTTATGCAATAATTTGATCCATGAATGATAATTTTTATAAATTTACAAGTAATCAATCAAAAATAATTTAGTAATAATTTGTTTAATTCACATAACTATTCCATTAATATATGTATCATAATGCGAATTATTTTTGCTTACAATAATTTCGGTTTCATACTTTTGCCGTTATCATCATCGTTTAGCGTCCGCTTTCTATGCTAGCATGGGTTGGACGGTTCAACTGGGGTCTGGGAAGCCAGAAGGCTGCACCAGGCCCAGTTTGATCTGGCAATGTTTCTACGGCTGGATGCCCTTCCTAACGCCAACCACTCCATGAGTGTAGTGGGTGCTTTTTACGTGCCGCCGGCACAGGTGCCAGACGAGTCAGGCAAACGGCCACGATCGGATGGTGCTTTTCATGTGCCACCGGCACAGGGGCCAGGCGAGGTTGGCAACAGCCACGAACGGATGGTGCTTTTTACATGCCACCAGCACGAGGTCAGTCGGGGCGGCGCTGGCAACGGCCACGTTCGGACGGTTCTCTTACGTGCCACCGGCACTGGTAACTCAGCTGCAATTTCCATTGATTGATTTCAATTCTGATTCTCACTTGCCTCAACAGGTCTTCACAAGTAGAGTTTTGTGTCCCAAGAAGGGAAGGTATGCATAAGTGGACTGGCTACATCCTATGTAGAAGGCCATGGGTTATGGTCTCACTTGTCCTACCGGGTCTTCTCACGCACAGCATACTTCCAGAGGGCTTGGTCTCTAATCATTTCCTCAGTGAGACCTAAAGTTCGAAGGTCGTGCTTCACCACCTCGTCTCAGGTTTTCCTGGGTCTGCCTCTTCCACAGGTTCCCTCAACAGCTAGGGTGTGGCACTTTTTCACAGAACTATCTTCATCCATTCTTGCCACATGTCCATACCAGCGCAAACGTCTCTCTTGCACACCACATCTGATGCTTCTTAGGTCCAGCTTTTCTCCCAAGGTACTTACACTCTGTTGAGTATGAATACTGACATTACACATCTATCGGAGCATACTGGCTTCATTTCTTGCGAGCTTACGCATATCCTCAGCAGTCACGGCCCATGTTTCACTGCCATGTAGCATGGCTGTTCATACACATGCGTCATACAGTCTGCCTTTTACTCTGAGCGAGAGGCCTTTTGTCACCAGCAGAGATAAGAGCTCTCTGAACTTTGCCCAGGATATTCTTACTCTAGCAGTTACACTTTCAGGACACCCGCCCCCACTGCTGACTTGGTCATCTAGGTAACGGAAGCTATCAACTTTCTAGTTTTTCTCCCTGGAAAGTGACAGAAGTTGGTCTCAGAGCATTTTCAGTGTTTATTGTTCCTGAGCATCTGCCACATACAAAAACTATCTTCCTAGTTAGCCTTCCTTTGACATTGCTGCACCTCTTATGTGTCCATAGCTTACACTTGGTGCATCTTATAGAGTTTCTACCTACACCTTTTCTACAGATCGAGCAGGGCCATCTACCTGAAGGCGTTTGTGATTTGTCTACCTTCCTACTTATTAGGACTTTGGTTTTAGCTAGATTGACTCTAAGGCCCTTCGATTCTAATCCTTGCTTCCACACCTGAAACTTCTCTTCCAGTTCTGATAGTGACTCAGCAATTAGAGCAAGGTCATCAGCATAGAGGAGCTCCCAAGGGCATCCTGTCTTGAATTCCTCCGTTATTGCCCGGAGGACTATGATAAATAGGAGGGGGCTGAGGACTGAGCCTTGGTGGACCCCTACCTCTACCCGAAATTCTTCACTGTACTCGTTGCCAACCCTCACCTTACTAGCAGCATCCCTGTACATGGCTCGCACAGCTCTCACTAACCATTCATCTATCCCTAGTTTCCTCATTGACCACCAGATAAGGGATCCGGGGACCCTGTCGAAAGCTTTCTCCATGTCAACAAAAGCCAGGTACAGGGGCTTATCTTTGGCTAGGTATTTCTCCTGCAGCTGCCTTACCAGGAATATAGCATCAGTGGTACTTTTCCCTGGCACGAACTCAAACTGCATCTCATCTAAACTAACTCTCTCTCTAATTAGTTGGGCTATGACCCTCTCCGTAACCTTCATTACCTGATCCAACAGCTTGATACCTCTGTAATTAATTGTTACTAGGGCGTCACCTTTACCTTTGTAGCAGTTGACTATTATGCTGCTACACCAGTCATTGGGTATGACTCCTTCGTGTATCACCTGATTAACTATACGGGTGACTAGGCTATAGCCGACACTACCAGATATTTTGAGCATCTCTGCAGTGATTCCTGATAGGCCTGGGGCTTTCCCTGTCTTCATGCTTCTAATTGCCTTAACTACCAAGGAACTGTCAACTCGGATAGCTGGTCCCTCTGTTGGGTCAACATTTGGCAGACACTCTTTATCCCATTCATTTTCTTTATTCAGCAACCTTTCATAGTGGCGTCTCCAAACCTCTCTCTTTGCATCCTCATTTAGCGCAAGTGAACCATCTTCCATGCGAACACACTTCTCTCCTACCACATTACAATTCTCTCTCACACACTGTCTTGCAACGCGAAACACCTCCAGTCTTTGGTCCTCACGGCGCAGAACATTGGCAAATTTTTTCTTATCTGCTTCCCCTCTGGCTAGATAGACCTGTCTCCTAGCTTCCCTTTGGCAGTCTGATACAATTCCCTGCTACCACCATTCTTCCAGTCCTTCCAAGTCTGTCTCTTTTCTCTAATAGCCCTGTCTACAACACTGTTCCACCACCACGTTACCTTGGGACAAGAGGGGACTTTGCACCAGCCACAGATCTGGTCAGTGGCTCTCAGCAGGTTGTCCCTTAGAAACATCCAGTTGTCTTCTACCCCATGTGATACTCTATCCCCCTCTACTTCGTCAAAGGCTTCAAGTAGCATGTCCCTAAATCTCTGTCCATTCGCAGGATCTTTAAGCTTCCAGATCCTTCTTCTCCATGTTGGTCGTCTTCTGGTTATCCTCCTAGTCCTGATCCTAAAGTCACTAACTACCAGTCTATGTTGTGGGGTACATTCTTTGCCTGGGAAGGTTTTGGCATTTATAAGCAGCCATCTCTCCCTTTGCCTGGCAAGGATGTAGTCAATTTGGCTGGTATGTTGGCCCGATAAATCCAGTCTTTTTTTATTATCAAGGTTATTTGCATGCAGTGTGAAATATGTTTTTATATACTTTGGTATGAAGATTATTCGAAGTTAAAGATCATATTTTGTACATTTTCAAATTTTTATACTAAGAACTCGATTTTATAATTATCATGACATCATAATTCACATGAGTCCCTTTTCATTTTAAGATGTCACAGAATGTACAACATATAGTGATTCCAATATTTTTGAGCAACAATGCTAGTCCCATACTTTTTAAGGTTTATTATGACATTTTGTAACTCTTTTGAGCAGGCATATTTTTCAACTCTAGTTTTATAATGCTTAAAGTTGCCTTCTTTATAATATGTCAAAATTTTTTAAATAATCAAAAATTCTATAAAAAAAGAACCAAAATACAAAAGTGATCAGGAAATACCATACATAGTTAATTTCAATAAACCCCTTTTAGGACTTAAAACAATTTGAACCCAAATATGTTTTACCTTTTAACTTATACTTGTTTCAGTCACTGAACTGTGATCATGCTGAGACACTGCCTTTGAGAGTAATTAAACAAATTGACTCTAATACTCATTTTAAGTTTGGTACATATTCCATTGGCTTCTTTTTTGGTGAACCACTCAGTTATGGGGGTATAAAGAAACCAACGCTGGTTGTCACATAGAGGTAGGGGATAAACACAAACACACACACATACACACACAGTTTCCATCCACCAGATTCCTTCACTAGGCATTGATCAACCTGGACCGTAGTAGAAGACACTTGCCCAAAGTGTTGCACAGTGGGACTGAATCTGAAACCACAT
Organism: Octopus sinensis; assembly: GCF_006345805.1. NCBI lineage: Eukaryota > Metazoa > Mollusca > Cephalopoda > Octopoda > Octopodidae > Octopus > Octopus sinensis. The sequence continues at coordinate 42,813,868 of NC_043002.1, read as the reverse complement.
GGTTGCAAAGCAACTTTCTTAACCACACAGCCATACCTGAGCCTATCATCATCATCATGTAGCATCCATTTTCCATGCTAGCATGGGTTAGACAGTTTTTCATGCTGATGAGAATAATCTTTTTAAGAATATCAGAATCGACTTAGAAATTAATATTTACTGTGTAACTAAGGTACTGGTGTCTGAAGAAATATTAGGCTAATGGATAGTAAAAGTATCAGCCTTTTTAATGTTTAATTTCCCAAGTTTTGTACAGGTCATTTAAAAGTATGTTGGTATTTGGGGGCAGAGTTTTCTATGGCCAGATGCCCTTTGTGTTGCCGATCCCCACTTGTTTCCAAGCAACATAATAAATATCCTAATCTATCAATCAACAAAAAGCTTGGACATCCTTCCATGGCAGACTAAAAGCAAATAACACTATTAGCAAGGCCACTGTTTACAACCAGTAAGAGTAAACATATGAAGATGAGAGAAACATTATGGGCTTCTTTCATATTCCATGTACCAAATCTTTGGTCATCCCAGAGCTGTAATAAGAGGATACTAGCCCAAAATGCCATACAGTGGGACTGGCCCCAAAACCATGTGGTTGGGAAGTGAACTTCTTAACCATATAGCAATAAATTACAAATTGTAAGGCAGGCAATAGGAAAGATTGTTCACTTGGGAGATAAATGCACCAACTCCTAAACACCACAATTTGCTGAAGTAAACAGCTGAATATCTGTTCAGTGTTAGCATGAGGGAACATGAAAGGTTAAAATGAAAACAAAAATCAATGGCATGACAAAAGGCAACCTTGGCATTAGAAAGGGCATCCAACCATAGAAATCATGCCAATGCAGATATTGGAGCATGATAGATACAGTCATCTATTTCATCAGCTGTCAAACCATCTAACCCATACCAGCATGGAAAATGGATGTTAAATGATGATGATGATGATGATGATAGTATTAGTGGAGATAAATGTGGTTATTGAATATTAGCTCTAGGCTTAATGAAAATAAGTACTGAGGTTGTATTGTCCAACTAAGGCGGTGCCCCAGCATGGTCGTAGTACAGTGACTGAAACAAGTACAAGACGAACAATAAAAGAGATGAGGGAGTGGGAGGTTACATTTGAAGTTAAAATAAACATTCCGCGAAGGATATACTAGTAATGCACATTATAAAAGTATCTTTCCAAGAAAGCTTCTAAGGTTACATTGAACAAGCTGGGCATAGAAAAACAGATGGGAAAACAGCTGTAGAAATCAGACAGACGAAAATATATTTCATGGCAAGAGTCTAGAGAAAAGTAGGTTAATTACTTCTAAATAATAACGATGCAATCCTGGTGTATGAACAAATTACTTCAGCTAAATAAATTATCTATATGATAGAAAAAGGAGAGGAAAAAGACTAAGTCAATAAAAGAATTGTTATAATTTTCATGCAGGCATAGTTGTGTGTAGTTAGAGAAGTTTGTTTCCCAGCCCCTTGCTTCGGGGTTCACTTGCATGGCACCTTGTGCAATTGTCTTCAACTACAGCCCCAGGTTGACCAAAGACTTGTCAGCATTGGTAAGTGGAAATTGAAAGAAACCCCATCATGTGTGTATATAGAGGTGGGAAGGGGGGCGATTCAAACATTGAACAGAAGGACGACATGGGAAGACATGGAAAAATCACAGACCAGACATGGACATCCTCTTCCCTCATCAACTATCGTCCAAAAATCATAACAACTATGTGTCTTTAATGACAAGAATGTTCATTTTGGTGGTGTAAACAGCAAAAAGTTGCTGGGAATAAGTGAGTGGCTGTGTGGTAAGTAGCTTGCTTACCAACCACATGGTTCCGGGTTCAGTCCCACTGCATGGCACCTTGGGCAAGTATCTTCTACTATAGCCTCGGGCCGACCAAAGCCTTGTGAGTGAATTTGGTAGACGGAAACTGAAAGAAGCCTGTCATGTGTGTGTGTGTGTGTATGCTTGTGTGTCTGTGTTTGTGTCGCCCCTCCCAACAACACTTGACAACCGATGGTGGTGTGTTTACGTCCCTGACAAAAGAGACCGATAGAATAAGTACTAGGCTTCCAAAGAATAAGCCCTGGGGTCGATTTGCTCGACTAAAGGCGATGCTCCAGCATGGCCACAATCAAATGACTGAAACAAGTAAAAGAGTAAAAAGAGTAAACCTAAAGAATGGTGACGAAAACAAATGACACTGGTAGTTGAGTTACATATCTATATCAATCTATCTATCTATATATATATATATATAATATATATATATATATATATATTGCTCTTTCTTGAATCAACAGCTAACTTATAGTTATTATTGTTCAAATGTGACTTAGTCAATGAATCTAAGATTCCCCCATTTCTTTCAATACCTAGTTGCCCGGGCTACATGTAATTTTATTTCAATTTCAGCCAAACTCCCCCTTTCATTGCAAAATGCTTATGCAATAAACTTAACAATTAAAATGTACATGTATATTAATTTAATATTAATATTTTAAAGATAATAATAATAATTATTAAATACTATGGCCTTTTTTTCGGAGCCCATCTAGCTATGTGGTGTGTAAACTTAGTATGCACAAGGCCTGTACCCAACGTCCATTTTCAGCGTCTGTCACTTATTTAATATATATTCCCGAATATTGTTCCATTTCTTTGCTGCTATTCATGAATCAACAACTCACTCTGTTTCTTGAATCAACAGCTAAGTTATTGTTATTATTATTATTATTATTCAAATGTGACTTAGTCAATGAATCTAGGTTTCTCCCATTTCTTTCAATATCTAGTTGCCAAGGCCACAGGTAATTTCATTTGAATTTCAGGTGAGTGATGTGACAAAAGACATCATTAGAATAAATACCTGGCTTTAAAAAAATAAGTACTGTGGTTAATTTGTTTGACTAAAAAGCCTTCTAGATGGTGCCCCAGCATGGCTACAGTCCGATGACTGAAACAAGTAAAATGTAGAAGACAAAGAATAATGTTTCACCTGAAGAAATGAAGCAGAGTAACTTGTGAAGTTCAAATATTACCTGTAGTGTATACTTGTTTTTAAAGCAGCTAGTCACCAGTTCTCCTTTCGAGAGATGGTACAACCAATTTAACTTACGCCCACTGTGCTGGCTGCTGTAAAATGTTGTAAATCTTTGGAAACTTCTTTCAAGCTAGAGTAAAATGAAGATATTTGAAAAATAATTTGAAAACAACCAATATGAAAGAAAGAAAGAAAAAAAAGGAAGAAATTAATAGCACTTTTAGGTTTAATACATATATTGATTTCAACATTTGGTACAAGGCCAACAATTTTGGGAGAAGGGGTAAGTCAATTACATTGACCCTAGTATTCAACTGGTACTTATTTTATTGACCTTCAAAGGATGAAAGGCAAAGCTGACCATGATAGAATTTAAACTCAGAACATAAAGACAGACAAAATGTTGCTTAGCATTTTGTCCAGCATGTTAATGATTCTGCTAGTTTGCCACTTTAAGTTTAATAGATATATTGAAAACTATATATAGTGGGTAAGATTTGGAATCCAAATAAACTGATGATGATCTGCAACAATATATATAACAGAAATAATTCTTTTCTGGAACAGTGGATGTCTAAACAGATAAAGCAATAAATAATAGTATGTGAATATTAAGCCATTTAAAAAATCCCTTTGAACAGAAAAGGTTGAATATTTATGAACTATTATTTATAGTTTTATTTGCTTCGAGATCTACTATTCCAACGAAGAATTATTTCACTTCTTGAAATTCATAAATTCTTATGATGCCAACAATGTATAATATTATTTTTGTACAATTAAAAAAAATAAGTTTGGAAATAGAACTTTCATTAACTACATCACTAATCAATGATCTTATAAAAAGTGCTTCAGTTATAAGATCTAAGTTACATACAAGCTATTTGTCTTTTTATTACTTGAATAATGAGACCATTTTCTTTGTCACTCTACTGTTAATATGATGGAGATTAGTGCAACTTAACATCTTAACTACATAAACAATAGCAAACTGTTCAGCTGAACACAATTTATTCCCCTTAAACTGAATTGCTTGACCTTTCACTAATGGATAACCAGGCTTAATGATCTTTCATTTCTAATACCTACAAAAGGAATTATTATAATGAAAAATAAAACAAAAGGAATCATTCTTTCTAATACTTATCGAACTAAGACAATATAAAATAAAGTGTTCTGCTCAGAAATTCAATGAAACAACAGCAGCCAAGCTGAACCTGTACCCGATGAGTATAGTGTCTAAAAGTTTATCCACATAGTCATTTCACTTTTACAGCTCATCCTACTAAAATACTCAACATATAACAATCTATGTAACATACATACAAAACTTATAAACAGTAGTACTCCAACAAAATCTATTTTATCGCTAACCCTCTTCAGTTTTTAAATACATAACACTCATTGACATACATTCAACAGATGAGTGTCATTCACACAACCCAGACTTTATTTGAGGTTGAAATCTTAAGTTCAAAATAAATATGCTAAAGTGAAAATGAATATATTAAGCAAAACTCAACAGAAATTCAATAAAAAAAGTTTATCATAAATGCATTTAAACCAACATTTCTGATCATCATTAACTATAGAATGAAAACTCTTTTGATTTTAGATTTGATGTTTAACACTTTAGCATTCAGATTATTCTTTCAAATGTAATGCTTATTTACACTGTTTTGAATTAATCATGTATTATCAACATAGCTTTGAGATTTCAATGATGTGATTCTTTACTTTTAGAATGAAATTGAAGGTCCAATGAACTTAAAATAGGTAGAATATTTGGGACTGGTATTGCTGGCTTAAATGTTAAAGGGTTAAAAAAAAATATGACTATGGACCAATTAACACATGTAACATGCTGCATTTTGGATGTTCAATTTAAACACATTTATAATATAAATATGTAATGAAATCTTGGTGAGTACTGCAGATTACTAACTTTCATCGCAGCATATGTATTTTGGGACTAACTAACTGTATAATTATTGCAACCTCAACATGCACTTGAAATAATTTTCAAGTATCAACATAAAACAAACTTCAAGTGTCCTATATGATGCACTTGCAGCATACACTAACCCTCACACACACAAAATATAAATATTATCTTAATTATCACTCATACTGTTACATGTGCATATTACTCTGTGTTCTTTTATGATATATCTAAATATACAGAGAAATGTATTCACACATACATTTAAATACATAACTACACACTGCACTAGAGCCAAATGAATAAGGACCGAAGTTATGGACCACATAAACAAACACTACTCAAATTAGCTAACCAACACACATCATTTCAGTATAGTGTTTGTAACCAATATACCTGACAAAACTACATTTTCAGTAGAAAATTAAGAACTGAACAGTTGTCTCGAAGAATCTTATGTCTAGAATTCTGATTCTCACTCACTATTTATATTTACATATATATATGAATTATATTTATATTTTCTCATCTAACAATGGAATTTATGTTTGATGTATGTAAAATTTTAATCTATGACATAGAGCACTTTCTTTTTTCATGCTCTGAATTATCAGACATCCTACATTTTACTGTCAATACTAGGAACATGCATTGATTCTTCTTTGCTTCATATCTGTACACAATATGAAAGTTCTTTTTAAATGCAATTTTCTTTTGCTTGAGAAGAAGACCCATCAAGCCAAGTAAAATCGCAGTCGTGGAAGATACTGGTATCACACAAACGGCACCCATGCAGGTGGCGGCACATAAAAGTACCCATTACACTCTCAGAGTGGTTGGCAATAGGAAGGGCATCCAGCCATAGAAACCATGCCAAATCAGACTGGAGTCTGGTACAACCTTCCAGCTTGCCAGCCCTGGTCAAACTGTCCAACCTATGCCAGCATGAACAACAAATGTTAAATGATGATGAGGATGTTCTTAGAACTCAGTGGGTTCATTGTAACCCAGAATGTTTTTAACCTTCAGTGAGATTGAATAATTTTGACACCAGAATAATAATTCTTGATTTCTCTCTCAATACCAATTTTTAACATAGCACTTTTTATCACTTCTAAACATTTACTTAACTGATGTTCCTAACAGGAGAAAGAGTGGGGAAAATCACCAAGAATTCAAATTACATCAAATTATATAAGGCACTCAGATACATCAATAACCAATAATTAAAGAATTACTGTAGAATCCAATTTCATTCTCTCCTCCATGTTGACTACCAACATCCGAACAGCTGTAGAATCAGAGATCGTGAGATAACGTGAGAGATGTCATTAGTAAAAAGTGTATTTGGAAATATGAAGGTATAATTGCCATCGATATATATAGGAAGACAAGAAAGTGGTGTGGAAGTGCTATCATGAGAGGCTGCTGAATGTGGAGACTGGATGGGATAAAGAGGGGCTACCTATACTGACCCAACAGATGGAAAAGTAATTCAAATTGACTAGTGTGGTAGGTAAAGAGATCAATAATATGAAAAGAGAGAAAGCTGTAGGTCCATCAAAGATATTTACAGAGTTACTCAAAGTATCTTGTGAGCTAGGATACATGATTACAACCTGGATAGTTAATCAAGTCACACAGAAAGGTGTCATACCCATTAACTGGCATAGCAATATCATCATAAACTGCTACGAAGGCAAAGGCGATACCTTAGAGAAAGAAAATTATAGGGGAATCAAACTAATGGAACAGATTATAAAGGTTACAGAGAGAATCATTGCACAATCTATCCAAGACTGAGCCAACCAAGAATAGATGCAGTTTGGTTTCATGCCTAGAAGAAATATTGCAATCTTCCTAATGAGGCAGCTACAGGTGAAGTACTTGACTAAGAGTAAACCACTATTCCAAGCATTTGTTGACTTGGAGAAGGCATTTGACTGAGTATCATATTCACTAATTTGGTAATCACTAAAGAAGTTAGGTGTAGGAAACCAAGAACTGTACAGGCTTTGTACAAAGATACAGTAAGTAAGAGTCAGCAATGATTTCAGTGAAGTTATGGATACATGAGGGTAGAAGTTCATCAAGTTTCAGTGCACAGGCCTCTCTTATTCACCATAGTCCTACAGGCCATCACAGATAAGTTTAAGACCAGCTGTCCACAGGAACTTTTTCGTGCTGATGATTTATCTCTCACAACTGAATTTATAGGGGAATTAGAGAAGAAATTCCAGGCATAGAAGCTGAGCCTTTAATGAAGAGGTCTTACAGTAAACTTTGCAAGGATGTAAGTTTTGCTAAGTAGGAAAGAGAGGACTCTGGTATCTGCAGAGAAATGGCCTAGCTCAATATGCATAAAAGAAGTAGGTATAAACCAATTTGCTGTACCCATTTTAAGCTATGGATACACAAGAATTGTAGTGAAATCACAGGTGAACTAAATGAGAATATAAGCTTCACATGAGACTGATGCACAGGAGCAGTACATACTATGAGCACACTGGAAGTAGATTCTCTTAAACATCTGGATGGCTCACTAGAAGAGATGATAGCTTTTGTTACCTAGATGTAAGCAGCAGGGGAGATGGTTGCTCTGAAAGTATACCAGTCACGGTAAGAATGTGTGGGAGAAAGTTCTACTGCTGTTGGTAACAAAGATCTCCCAAAGAGTGAAGGGCAGATTGTACAACACCTGTATAAGAATTTGTATGCAATATGCTAGTGAGGTAGAGGACTTGAGAAGATTAGAAAAACATAAAATGAGCATGCTCCATTGGCTGTGCAATGTAAGTGTGCATGAAAGATATAGTATAAAAGTGTTGAGCAAAAAATTGGGCTTAAGAGGAATCAGATGTTGTATGCAAAATAGAAGACTGCACTGGTATGGACATGTGATGTGTATGAATGAAGAGTACTGTATAAAGAAGAGCTGATTACTTAATATGAATAGAGTTTGCAGAAACCAGAGACACAAGAAGACATGGGATGAAGTGATGAAGGCTGAACTTTGGATATTGAGCATAATGCAGGCAATGATGACTGACAATAAGTGGTTCTCAAGAAGACCCACCAAACTTGGTGTAAGTAAATTTAAAAAGTGCAGTATGTGTATACATATATGCCCAATTTCTTCCTCAAGACACCGCTACTACTGACCATCTCTTTAATGGCAACTTATCCTTGACACCACTAATCTTTCTCACTGCCTAGAACCATTTCCCTAGATATCCATCCCTCATCCTTAAGCTATCCTTTCCACCCACATTTTACACCAATCATCCCTCTGAGCCACCACATTATCTCTTCTTCCCGATCATCATCTCTGTCCTCTTCTATACTCCTGTAACCTTTACACACCCACATTCCCAGTTCTTCTGCTCCCACTCCATATCTTGAGGCTCCACCCAGACATCTCATCACAATTACTTTTATCTCTTCCTAGTTTCACCCTGATCACCTCATCTTCTCTTCTGAAATGTAAGTAACCATGTAACTCACCTACAGCAAGAAACCTGTTCTGTTTGGCTCCTTCCTCATGCTTTATCCCCACATCTCTTAGGATAAAGCTGCCTATTTTTATAGTCTTGTGACTTCACTAAAGCTGGCGGAATGAAAAGGGAACCCAGTACACACCATAATGTGGTTAGCAATAGGAAAGTCATCCAGCTGTATAAATTATGCCAAAGTAAACAATGGAGCATTGTGTAGCCCCTGGACCTGTCAGATCCTAACAATCAGTCCAACCTATACCAGCAAGGAATATGGACTTTAAACAATGATGCGAATGCCAAAGTGTATTTTAAAATCAATCAAGACTACGGTATAAGGACATGATGGATCAGCAAATTGTCACCAAATATTCAATTATAGTATGCTAAAGGTGTGTATGATACAAACCTTTCTCATATGCTTCAATGCTTAGCTTATACTATCTCACTTGTAAGGAGTAGGTTCCTTAGGTCTGGTCAATCTCCTTCTCTTGATCAACCTTTACCATAAATACCTATCACCTTTAGTGACACAACACAGCATCATCAATCAATTTAATTTTGCTTTTAGTATCAAACACTTCTTTCAATTCATAGGCATTCAGTATTTTTCATTAACTAACAAAGCACATGCAACTATTTCCTTTCCAACTACTATATATAGTCTCAGCTCCACGTCTATACAGCAAAGCAGTCTATGCTCACATTTGATACAGTATATCTTTTACACACATTTGATCAACCATATCAAATACAGTGCATTTGATATACGATATGATGCATACACAGTGAAGTTCATTGCCACCAACAGGTAAGCACATACCTACAATTCTAGCACCTCATCTAAAGTCCATTCTACTATCATTAGCTCCACTTTCTGTATTAGTATTCACAGAGGTCATAAATCTATTTGGGGTTGAATAACAGTTGACATAAATTTCGACAATAAGCAGTCATTAAATCAATTCTGTTTTATTTGTCAGTGGAAACATTAAAAAGACAAAAAAAAAATTCACTCTTTCCCCAAAAGTAAAAAAATAAAACCAGAATGACAACTTTAAAAACTTATGAAATGGCATTGTTATTATCATTAATTAAATAACAGTAACAATCAAATTAATAAAAGAAAAGCATTAAGCAAGACTCAAATATAAAGAGGCTTTTAAAGAAAATTACTTACTTCTACTGGTAAATTGAAAGAACCAGTTTGTTGAAATGGCCAAGACCCTGAGCTGAGAACTTGTATACTAAAATCAACTGCAAAAGATTAAAGTCAATTCATTAGCAATTCTCTCTCTGTCTGTGTGTGTGTGTGTGTGTGTGAGTGTACTGTTTTTAAATAAGTCACGTGTAAGTTTGACTTTCTAACTACTTGTTAGCTTTTAATTAATTATTCCACCTCCAGGCTATTCCCCCCACTCCTACCCACCTTTATTCTTAAGTAATCAGATTAGTAAAGTGAAAAGGGCTACATGCTTTAGTAGGGCATACCACAACATAAATGACTAACCTGGTCAATCAAAATGCAAACTTTATTTGCTTGGGTGTGGCAAACTTTCTCTAATTTTAAACGTCACGTTTCCTCTTTCACCACTATCATTATTACATTTCCATTAATTAGAAGATATGTAATAGCTAAGAAGTTTGCTTTTTGACCAGGATTCAGTCCCCTGTATGGAACCTTGAGCAAATGTTTTCTACTATCTAGGGCCAACCAAAGTCTTGTGAGTTGGTAAATGGAAACCGAAAGAAGCCAGTCATTTGTGTGTGTGTGTGTATGTGTGTGTGTGTGTGAGAGAGAGAGAGAGAGATAGAGAGAGTATGTATGTGTTTGTGTCTCTTTGTCTTGACATTGCATAATTGGTGTAAGTGAATATCATTCGTTTCCAATATTCTGCAAAAAATATGCCTGACCTTGGGAAAATATTACCTTGCTTGGAAACAGGTAAGAGTTGGCAACATGAAGGGCATTGAGCCATACAAGAATCTACCTCAATTAATTCCATATGACCCATGCAGGCATGGAAAAGTAAACATTAAAGCAATGATGGCAAGATAGTGCTTTTGAGATTCATTTGGCAATGATTTTAACTAAGATAGGATTGTTCCAGTACCAGAGGTAAAAAACAATTCCCTCCTGTATGGCCTTAGCTATCATAGCCAAAACAAACTAAGAAACTAACAACATGATTCAGTCTATTATCACCATCATCACCATTTAACATCCACCTTCCAAGCTGGCATGGCTTGGATAGTTTGACAGGAGCTGGCCAAGCAGAAGCCTGCATCAGACTTTTGTGTCTGTTTTGGCAGGGTTTTTACAGCTGGATGCCCTTCCTAAGACCAATCTCCCAACACAGTGGACTGGGTGTTTTTTACATGGCACAAGCATAGGCAAGGTTAGTTTTGGCAAGGTTTTTACAGTTAGATGCCCTTCCAAATGGCAACCTCTTTACAGTGTGGACTGGATGCTTTTTACGTATCCAGTTCACACTATAAAGTGGTTGGCGTTTGGAAAGGCATGAGTTAATTAAGTGACAATGTAATAAAAAGACTGTTAGCTTTAGGTTAAGATTGTTAATGTATGTTTGAAATTCACAGATACATACAAATTATTTCATCAAAGTTAAACATTACCAAAATGATATAACGAATGCTTAAGAATTATTCTTTGGATAGTTGTTTAGCTCTAGTTCAGCCTTGACTGACTTTACCTTTGAACAATAATAAGTTGATCAGTATTCCATATAAATGTCATATGAAATAAGAGTGGGACAATCATTGTTGCTAATCTGCAAGACAGTATTATTTTAGTACACCCAAGACCAACTACTTGATTGATGCTTCATGTAAATGCAATATGAAGTAGGCTTCAAAAATGCTTCATTTAATCTGTCTATATTTATTTCTGAACAATAATTACTGCTATTTCTTTGCTGTGATTGATTAGTATTCTATTCTTTGGCTGGAGTAATACTTTCAAAGGATTTAGTCGATTATATCAGCTTAAATATTTTTTATCAAACTCAGAAGAGAAAGGCAAAGATAACTTGAGCTGGAACTGAACTCAGAACTTCAAGGGACTTAATCCAATGCTTCAAAGTATTTTGTCTCTGATCTACTAATACTGTGCCCCACCTGTTTCTCTATTACACACACATTCACAAAGCTTCCACACAGTTTTCATTAGCCAAATTTAATTTCTGAAGCTTAAGTCAATGTGAGATACTTCTCTAAGCTGATGATCAGTGAGATCCTGAACCACTAATGATTGTGTTCTTTTCTGAACTTCAGTAATGAAATTACATGATTATTTTAAATATTTATAGGTTATTTACTATTTTCCCAGATATGGTTATTTAGTAAGTATAAGTAAAAAAAAAAAAAGACAAAAAATGCAAGAACAAAATGTACCAACTTTTACAGAATAAAATAAGTGAACTGTATGAATAAAATATTTTGATGTTCTCTGCTTAATTATAGAAAAGTTTATAAATAATTTTCTGCCTGTCTGCTCTTAATGACTTAAATACCACTTCTTTCTCTAACCAAAGGATTGGTCTCTCTCTCTAGTTCTGGTACCATCTTGTCATTTACTTTATATCCTTGACTTCTGACCAACTCTCGTGTCCACCTCTCACATCAATTTAATTCCTCCATTTATACTAACTTGCAGCTCAAGTGACAAGAACCACTTCTCTCTCTCTCTAATGAAGGGCAAAAGCCTAAAACATGAGATACTTCACTCCTCATGGCAGCTAAATACAGTCAACTCATCTCTGAAATTTCTTAGAAAATATCAGTTGAGATCCTAAAGGCAGAACTGGGTATAAATACTCTCATTTGTTTGAAAGTGATAGAAACTGATCCAGTTTATTCTGCTTTTAATTATTACTTGAAAATAACAGTTTCAGTAAGTGCCCGAAATATGTACTAAAATGACTTGTCCAGAAGTGTCAGGATATCCAAGTAGATGAACACCAAGGAAGATGTGAGAAGTAGTGAAGTCTAATCTCAAGATATGGGCTTCATGAAGATGATGATCAAGGACTACAAGTGATAAGACACTGGACTGGACCAGATACATCTAACCCATATCAGTATGGAAAACAGACATATGATAACAATGATGATTATGACAAGGATGATGACTACTTATGTCAAAAAGAAATCATCATCATTTAATGTCTGCTTTCCTAGTTGACAGGGACTGAACTGTTTTGGCATGATTTGTATGGCTGGATGCTCTTCCTAGCACCAGTCACTTCACAGAGTGTACTGGATGCTTTTTTTATGTGGCACCAGCATCAGTGAGGTCATCATCTAACTCACAAGACAAGACCCCACAATTGAGGGTGGGAGCAGTATTGAGAGAGGAAGCTTTGTGACAAATAATGGGAGGTTAGAGTTTGATAGAGGGATAGAAAAAGGTGTCTGGGAGTAGAGGAGACACATGGCTGCTCCAGTTAGAAAAAGTGAGAGGAAAGACAGAAAGAGGATGGTGAAGAAGATATATCAAAGTGTACCCTCAAATATACAGAATAATAATTTTTTTAAATGTACTTACTATCCAAAGGTTGAGATGAAGCCTGAAGGTGTTTTTTAAATCTTTCATTAAGGTCTTTACTAACTCCAATGTCTTGGAACATTCGTTGGAGTTTAGAGGTATATTCAAAACCACATGCTTGCTGTGGAAGAAAAGAAGTGAAAATAGAATTGAAATAAAAATAACGAAACATAGCAAAATGATCACAAAATTTTCAATGGAAATAATTATGATTACAAAACAAGTATATAAGCAACAAGGAAAATTGATGTTTGGCTAAAATTTAGATTCTTATATACCTTTAATTTGGAAATCATGCTAGCCTCAGCATCATCACTTGCAGACATATGTAATACTAGCCTCCGAGCCAACATTTTACTATAAAATTTCTGGAAAACATCTTTGTCTTCAATGTACTTAAAGACAATCATCTGCAAGAAAGAAAATATAATAAATAGTTATAAACAAAAAAAAAAGGGATATTTTCAGTATATAACAAGTATATAAAAGTGCTTTTTCTTTTTTTGTAGTCGAAAGCAAAGAAAATATATATCACTAACCACTTTATTTAGAGTATCTTCTAATTCTGCTTCTTCAGGATTCTTAGAACTGCAATAGATCATATAATTTTGGAGTTGTTAGTTTTCTACAGACATAAATACTAATAAGAAAAAAAATTACTAGAAAGATAAGATAAAACAGTATAATTTTAGTTTACAAAATAACCAACAACAAACAATAAAATTGTAGTTTCCAGTGAACAAGTCAAATTTTTCAAACTAAAATTTACAGCCAAATAAAGAAGGTTGACTTATACACCAAGATGACTTTAGAGGAGAAAAAGAATTCCATGTGAAATGCAGCAGGATATGGAAAGATAATGATATTTGAATGTTTACGCTATATACTATGTTAACTTGTATGTCAGGAAATACTGTATCTATGATTTCATTAGAGTGGTACATAAAACCAACTTCTGATGGGTTAAGAAGTAAAATTGACAGCAGCCTGATCTAACGTCAAAATAAATACCAGAATAAATACTCTAATGCAGTGGTTCCTAAAGTGGGCAGTACTGATCCCCTTGGAGGTGATAGAAAGATCCAGGAGGTGTTGAAGCAAAGTGGGGCAATAATGGGTGGCCAAAAGAGGTTAATGGATGTAAAAAGAAAAAAAACTAAAAGTAACAGGTTAATTAGGTTGAAGTCTTATTTGTGAAATACAATTGTTTTGAGTTTGCTGCAGAAAATGGTCTATGTTTGTGGTGGTGGTGGTGTGGTGCTAGGAATGCAGCCTGGGTGTTAGGTGGGCGGCGGGCTGGAAAAGTTTGGGAACCACAGCCCTAACACATCTATATAGCTAATTACTATTTGTACTCCCACCTCTGTTTTACCAAAGACCTTGAATAAATAATTTTACATGCAGTTTTCCTGCAGCCAATGATTTAGTCGACCTAAAGAAAATACATTCTGCAAACAATAAGTCCTAAATTTAATTACATGAATTCACAAAGACATCACTGCTGCATATTCAAAAAATAGTAGTAAGTTAGTATAACATTTTAAAAGTTTGTGAAAACTTAGAATTTTTTACAAAATCAAAATAGGATAGAATTACAGAGAAGATAACATGGCTCAAGCATATTAGCATATATTACTTCAAGTAGAAGAGAAAAACAATTGAGTACTCATGTGTGCGTGCACGTGCATGTGTGTGCACTAGAAATGCAATATCATTATTTACTTGTTGTCTAGTTACACCATTTGTATAATGTTAGCAAATAAAGAAGATACGTAATAAAACTTTGAACAAACAGTAACCAAACCTTCTATTTATTTATTTATGTACCAGCTTTATGATGCCATTTTGTCATATTCTCATAAAGTGACATTAAAGCACAAAAATGAGAGCCTAAACAATCAAGTGTTTGTTCAGTGATGAAGGAATAAAGTATATGAATTTGAAAGCTAACTTAATGACTTCCCAAATTTTTTTTAAAAATAAGGTGTGGCATGACAGTGCAGTAAGAAGCTTGTTTCTCAACCACATGGTTCAGAGTTCAGTCCCACAGTGAGGCACTTTGGGTAAAGGATTTCTACAATAGCCTTGGGCCGACCAATGCAATGTGAGTGGATTTGATAGATGGGAATTGAAAGAATCCCATCATGTATCATCATCATCATCATCATCATCGTTTAGCGTCCGTTTTCCATGCTAGCATGGGTTGGACGGTTTTCTACGGGGTCGTGAAGCCAGAAGGCTTCATCAGGCCCAGTCAAATCTGGCAGTGTTTCTACGGCTGGATGCCCTTCCTAACGCCAACCACTCCGTGAGTGTAGTGGGTGCTTTTTACGTGCCACCCGCACTGGTGCCAGACAGAGCTGGCAAACGGCCACGAAGATGGTGCTTTTTATGTGCCACCGGCACGAGGGCCAGGCGAGAGGGCAACGGACACGAAACGGGGCGCGGTGCTGGCAACGGTCGCGAAACGGAAAGTTCTCTTACATGCCACCGGCACTGGTAACACATCTGCAATTTCATTGATCGATTTCGATTCTGATCGTCACTTGCCTTCAACGGGTTTCACAAGCAGAGTTGGACATGCCACCGGCACTGGTAGCACATCCGCAATTCCATTGATCGATTTCGATTCTGATCCTCACTTGCCTCATCACGTTCACAAGTAGAGTTTTGTGTCCCAAGAAGGGAAGGTATGCATACGTAGGCTGGCTCCATCCCATGTAGAAGGCCACGGGTTATGGACTCAACTTGTCCTGCCGGTCTTCTCGCGCACAGCACACTTCCAGAGGTCTCGGTCTCTAGTCATTTCCTCAGTGAGACCTAAAGTTCGAAGGTCGTGCTTCACCACCTCGTCCAGGTTTTCCTGGGTCTGCCTCTTCCACAGGTCCCTCAACAGCTAGGGTTGGCACTTTTTCACACAACTATCTCATCCATTCTCGCCACATGACCATACCAGCGCAAACGTCTCTCTTGCACACCACAATGATGCTTCTTAGTCCAGCTTTCTCTCAAGGTACTTACACTCTGCCGAGTGTGAGTACCGGCATTACACATCCATAGGAGCATACTGGCTTCATTTCTAGCGAGCTTACGCATATCCTCAGCAGTCACGGCCCATTTCACTGCCATGTAGCATGGCTGTTCGTACACACGCATCATACAGTCTGCCTTTCACTCTGTGCGAGAGGCCTTTTGTCACCAGTAGTGGTAAGAGCTCTCTGAACTTTGCCCAAGCTATTCTTACTCTAGCAGTTACACTTTCAGCACACCCGCCCCCCCTGCTGACTTGGTCACCTAGGTAACGGAAACTATCAACTATTTCTAGTTTTTCTCCCTGGAAAGTGACGCAAGTTGGTCTCAGAGCATTTTCAGTGTTTATTGTTCCTGAGCAATCTGCCACATACAAAAACCATCTTCCTAGTTAGCCTTCCTTTGACATTGCTGCATCTCTTATGTGTCCATAGCTTACACTGGGTGCATCTTATAGAGTTTCTACCTACACCTTTTCTACAGATCGAGCAGGGCCATCTACCTGAAGGTGTTTGTGATTTGTATACCTTCCTACTGATTACGACTTGGTTTTAGCTAGATTGACTCTGAGGCCCTTCGATTCTAATCCTTGTTTCCACACCTGAAACTTCTCCTCCAGTTCTGATAGCGACTCAGCAATTAGAGCAAGGTCATACATAGAGGAGCTCCCAAGGGCATCCTGTCTTGAATTCCTCCGTTATTGCCTGGAGGACTATGATAAATAGGAGGGGGCTGAGTACTGAGCCTTGGTGGACTCCTACCTCTACCCGGAATTCTTCACTGTACACATTCCAACCCTCACCCTATAGCGGCGTCCCTGTACATGGCCCGCACACAGCTCTCACTAACCATTCATCTATCCCTAGTTTCCTCATTGCCCACCAGATAAGGGATCGGGGGACCCTGTCGAAGGCTTTCTCCATGTCAACAAAAGCCAGGTACAGGAGCTTATCTTGGCTAGGTATTTCTCCTGCAGCTGCCTTACCAGGAATATAGCATCAGTAGTACTTTTCCCTGGCACAAACCCAAACTGCATCTCATCTAAACTAACTCTCTCTCTAATTAGTTGGGCTATGACCCTCTCCGTAACCTTCATCACCTGGTCCAACAGCTTGATACCTCTGTAGTTATTTGTATCTAGGGCATCACCTTTACCTTTGTAGCAGTTGACTATTATACTGCTACACCAGTCATGGGTATGACCCCTTTGTGTATCACCTGATTAACTATACGGGTGACTAGGCTATAGCCGACACTACCAGACATTTTGAGCATCTCTGCAGTGATTCCTGATGGGCCTGGGGCTTTCCCTGTCTTCATGCTTCTAATTGCCTTAGCTACCACGGAACTATCAACTCGGATAGCTGGTCCCTCTGTTGGGTCAACATTCGGCAGACTCTCTTTATCCCATTCATTTTCTTCATTCAGCAACCTTTCATAGTGGCATCTCCAAACCTCTCTCTTTGCATCCTCATTTAGCGCAAGTGAACCATCTTCCATGCGAACACACTTCTCTCCTACCACATCACGATTCTCTCTCACACACTGTCTTGCAACACGAAACACCTCCAGTCTTTGGTCCTCACGGCGCAGAACATTGGCAAATTTTTTCTTATCTGCTTCCCCTCTGGCTAAATAAACCTGTCTCCTAGCTTCTCTTTTGGCAGTCTGATACAATCCCCTGCTACCCCCATTTTTCCAGACTTCCAAGCCTGTCTCTTTTCTCTAATAGCCCTGTCTACAATATTGTTCCACCACCACGTATTCTAGGTCGAGAGGGGACTTTGCACCAGCCACAGATCTGGTCAGTGGCTCTCAGCAGGTTGTCCCTTAGAAACGTCCAGCTGTCTTCTACCCCCTGTGATGCTCTATCCCCTTCTACTTCGTCAGAGGCTTCAAGTAATATGTCCCTAAATCTCTGTCCATTTGCAGGATCTTAAGCTTCCAGATCCTTCTTCTCCATATTTGTCGTCTTCTGGTTGTCCTCCTAGTCCTGATCCTAAAGTCACTAACTACCAGTCTATGTTGTGGGGTACATTCTTCACCTGGGAAGGTTTTGGCATTTATAAGCAGCCATCTCTCCCTTTGCCTTGGTATGTGTGTATGTATATATATATATATATATATCTAGATAGATAGATATACACGTAATTAGAATAAAGTCATTATTTAATGATTTATCAGTGGCCAGCATAACTAAAAATACCATAATGGTTAATTTATATAAAAATTATAATAATGGTGTTGAATGATTACAACACCAGTCTGCTAGAAATAGACCCCAAATGGTCTATAAACTACTTAGATTATTACTTCACTACACAAGGTTGTAAGAGAGGAAAATGGACAGTGGGGATTTATAAAATAATTTGGATAGTACCATATCTGCAGATTTCACGGTTTGAGTTATTAAAAACCCATTCCAATCATCAGTGGCAACAAACTGAACGTAAATAACGCAGGAGTGGCTGTGGTAAGTAGCTTGCTAACCAACCACATGGTTCCGGGTTCAGTCCCACTGCGTGGCATCTTGGGCAAGTGTCTTCTGCTATAGCCCCGGGCCAACCAATGCCTTGTGAGTGGATTTGGTAGACGGAAACTGAAAGAAGCCTGTCGTATATATGTATATATATATATATGTATGTGTGTGTGTGTGTTTGTGTGTCTGTGTTTGTCCCCCTAGCATCACTTGACAACTGATGCTGGTGTGTTTACGTCCCCGTAACTTAGCGGTTCGGCAAAAGAGACCGATAGAATAAGTACTAGGCTTACAAAGAATAAGTCCCGGGGTCGATTTGCTCGACTAAAGGCGGTGCTCCAGCATGGCCGCAGTCAAATGACTGAAACAAGTAAAAAAAGTATACATATCGCCATAAGTGCAAATAATGTACATGCATTTTGCACATATTCACGAATTTAAATCCAAGCGCCTATTTCAGCCATGTGCTTATTTACTCAGAATAGTTCTGCAGTAAATCTCTCTATATATATAAAGCTGAAGTTAGTTAGTTAGTTAGTTAATTTGGCTCAAAAGCAAATAGCAAGGCCATGTAGGGGGACATGGAGTTAAGTACAGGGTGGTGTTCATGTAAAGAGTTCAGGCCACTTGAGGTCTAGGGAGGCTTTGAACAAAGCGGTCATCGGCATCTTCACCATCTCGTCTGGCAGCTTGTTCCACGGATCCGCAACCCGGACGGAGAGAGTTCCTCTCCTTCGATTGAGATGAAATCGTCACAGGTAGAGCTTTTCGGAATGACCCCGCAGCCGACGCTCCGGAGCAGGAGTGAAGAACAGCTCTTTCGAGAGGTTACACTTCCCGCTTATGATGTTGTGGGTGAGAATGAGATCACCACGGCGGCGGCGTTTTTCAAGAGAATAAAGGTCGAGCGTCCTCAGCCTTTCTTCGTAGGACAAATTTTTGAGACCATGAACCATGCGGGTAGCCAGCCTCTGGACTCTTTCCAGGTGCTGTATGTCTTTGAGGAAATAAGGAGAAGAGGCTTGAATCCCATACTCCAATATGGGTCTCACCAGCGTGACATAGAGTGGCAGGAATATGGCTGCTGTGAGCATTCCGAATGACCGTCGAATCAAAAACAGAATTCCGCGCGCTTTGTTGGCAGCATGGACGCACTGGGCCGAAGGTGAAAAGGAGGAATCCACCAAGATACCCAGGTCCTTTACCTGATCGGTCCTCTCCAGCAGCAGACGACTCGGCTCGAAATCAAGTTGAGTTGCAGGAGTAGAGCCGACAGGCAGATGACAGCACTTTGACACGTTCAGACACAGGTCCCAATCGTTAGACCACTTCCAAATTTGGTGGAGGCATCGACGAAGATCCTCTATACTACCGCGAGGAGCGACCAGTTTGATATCGTCGCCAAATAGAAGGGTGTGTTGCCTGAGGTCGTCGGGCAAGTCATTTATGAAGACTAAGAACAACAAGGGCCCAAGAACTGAACCTTGAGGCATGCCACTGCTCGCACTGGAGACGTCGGACCGCGAACCATTAACTTGAACTTGGAAGGAGCGATCTGAGAGGAAAGCACCAACCCATCATACAATATCCGGATGGAAACTATATGCTTGAAGCTTGACAAGTAGTAGGCGGTGGCTTACCGAGTCAAAAGCTTTGGCAAAGTCCAATAAAACGATGTCAACAGCATCACTATCATCGAGGATGCGCGTCACCAATTCTTCCATTACTAGTAAGTTGGTCAAGCATGATCTCTTCGGCACGAAGCCGTGTTGGGAATCAGTGATCGAGGCTGTGTTTAGGAGGTGGAGCATCATACTTTTCTTAAGGATGGTTCGAACATCTTGCTGATTATTGATGTAAGGGAAACCGGTCGGTAGTTAAGCGGGTCTTCGCGGCTCCCTTTCTTGAAAATTGGGCAGATTATCGCTGTTCTCCAGTCTGCAGGTATAACACCCGTCGCCAATGACATATTGAATAGTCGTGTTAAGGGCTCGCAGATGACCGGAGCCAACGCTTTGATAACCCGTGGGTGTATGCCGTCAGGGCCGTGACCCTTGTTGACATCGAGGCCTTGAATAACACGTTTGACTTCGTCCCGCGTGATGATCAATCGAAGCATTGGAGGTACCGATCTATCAAATGGAGGGGGTTCACGACCATCATCTTGTTTGAAAATAGTTGAAAAAGCCTCGGCAAATAATTGACTCTGTTGATAAGGGTCCTCAATCGATACGCCTGTTGAGTCTACCAACGTTGCAATCTGGTTGTTCAAGCGGGAATTCCGCTGGACATGGGCAAAGAAGGTTTTTGGATTGCTACTGGCATTTGCCGCGATTTTGTATTCATAACTGAAGCGTTCTTTCTTTTCAATTTTCACGGCTCGGTCTCGTTGAGTTTTGTACACCTCAAAAGCTGCAGTCGAATCCAGATTTTTGAATTCAGCCCAAGCAATATCTCTGAGTCGACGTTCTCGTTTAACCTTCTTCGTCACCCAGGGCTTGTGTTTCTTCCTCTTGGGAGCCCAACGGGAACTGCCTGGTCAGTCAAACAGATTACATATGCTTTGAGGGATGACCATAGTTCGTCAACTGAGGACAACGTCATCAGGGATCGCCAGTCCAGAAGCGCGGAAGCCTCGGTTAGAATTTCAAGATTAATGCAGAGAAGACTCTACGTGGCAGCGAAGTAATCGTGGGCGTGGAAAAAGTTGTGTGCATGACGAACTTCAGGACCGCATGATCAGTCTTGGCAAGAGGGGCGCACACAGATACGTCTGACACTGATCTTGGATAGCGGGAGAATACCAGATCTAGCATAGATGGCTGCTGCCCAGACCGATGCCTTGTCGGATATTCAACATGTTACGATAGAAAACAATCTTCAGCCACGTCAAGAAGGGCCTGGCCGAACCGGGAAGATGTTGTACAAATTGATGCGGGCCAATCGATCGTGGGAGCGTTGAAGTCGCCTAGTACCAAGCAGTCGTGCGAAGCTGAAACGAATCTTATCGCTTCGAGTAGATGAGCATCATCCTGGGGGTCGGCTAGAGGCGGCCTGTAGACAGCCAACACGGGCAGGCAAAACTCAGATAGGCTCAGCTTGCAATAGACGGCATCGAATTTGGTTGTAGGTTGAGCATTTGTGGGTAGAATACGCAGGACGGTTTGTGCTCAGACTTAACATACACAGCAACACCTCCACCTCGCCTTTTTCCTCTGTCACATCTGAAAAGGACGTAGCCCTGCAGGTGGATTTCTGAGTCCTTTACTGCTGGAGTCAGCCAAGTCTCGGTGATAGCTATCACATCAGGGGAGTCACGTATGGCCAGTGTAAATAGTTCACTGAACTTTGGGAATAAGGAGCACGAGTTGGTGTAGACGATGCTGAGCTGTGAAGTCTGAGGGGCGGGAGTTGGGGAACAAGCAGAATAAAGGGCATCAGAGATAGCATCGTTGACGGGGGTATCAACTTCACTTCAATTTGCCCTCGCATCACTTTCCCTGTCAGCACTACAGCATGGGACCAGAGGTAGGACTTGATTATCTGTCCATCTTGGATTCGTAAACCCTTCTCTCCCATTTGTTTCCTCATCTTTAGCTCGGATATCAGGTTCCTCCGGCGAATTCTCTCTCTTAGTGAGTATTCCTCGCGAAAACCCATATTGGGGTCCTCCCAGGCATGCGTCTGAGCTCTGTTCAGAAAGACTGAAGCCTCCCGATCAGAAGAAAAGATTACCCTTATTGGGCGTGGTCTAGTATCTGCGGTTGGGTTCGCTTGGAATCTTCCTAGCCGAGCGACCTTAAGAACACTGACATTTGTCTGTGTATGGCAGGTTTGGTAGCCTTCAACTAACACTATCTCCTCCGAGACCCTGCATGCAAGTTGACCATAATTGAGAGTATGATAGAAGGCTTGCTCTTCCTTCCGTAGAAGAAAAATTCAAATCGGACCATGTTAACTCCAAAAATTAGTTACATCAAAAAGGTGCTTTTTTTCTATGAAAATCCCTATTTTTTACGATTTTTTGACTGCTGTGTCACCATTTTACGGTGTATTTCAACCAGAAAAATGTTCACTTACAGAGAATAACAAGCCACATAATGCAAAATTTTTACTTTTCAAAAATTCCAATTCTAAAGGGTCGAAACAAACCCGAGCAACGCTGGGCGATACTGCTAGTATGTTATAAGAGTGAATTCATGAATACGTGCGAAATGCATGTACATTATTTGTGCTTATGGTGCTATGAATAATGTATTTTTCATTTATTTACATTCGGTATGTTGCCACTGATGATCGGAAAGGGTTTTTAGTAACTCAAACCATGAAATCTGTAGATATGGTACTATCCAAATTATTTTATAAATCCTCGCTGTCTATTTTCCTTGCTTACAACCTTGTGTAGTAGAGTAAGTGGCTCATAGATCATTTGGGGTCTATTTCTAGCAGACTGGTGTTGTAATCATTCAACACCCTTATAATTTTACATATATATATATATATTATATATATATATATATATATATATATATAACGGGAAGCTTTATGAAAATAGACAAAAGACGAAGGCAGGTTTACGGAAATAAACAAAAGACGAAGGCAGGTGGAATACAAACAAACAATTGTATTAGTATGGCGCTCAGGAATATAAATAAAACAAGTCTTTAACGTTTCGAGCCTACACTCTTCAACAGAAAGATACACAGATATATATATATATATATATATACTTGTGTGTGTCTTTGTGTTTGTGTTTGCCCCCCCCCTCCCACTGCTTGACAACCAGTGTTGGTGTATTTACATCCCCATAACTTAGCAGTTCAGCAAAAGATAGAATAAATACCAGGTTTGAAATAATAAGTACTGGGATCAATTCATTTGACTAAAAGTTCTCCTGTGTGGTGCCCCAGCATGGCCACAATCTAATGACTGAAACAGGTAAAATATAAAAGATAAGTTCATCAGATCATTTGGAAGCAGTGCCCATGACTTTTGTAGGCCCAACTAGATTGGAGAGACAAGTAAGTTTGCAACCCGATCTGAGGGTCTACAGTAAAAATATGTTAGCAGAAAAAAGGTAGCAAGGGCCAGGTATTGGTATTAAATCAGACAACTTAAATTGAGATGAACTTAAGATGTGAATTTGACACTAAACACAGGGATCTGAATAAAAATAGTACACTTTGAAAGTTGAACAAGACAGAACATTACCTAGAGAAATTTAAAAAGAGAAAAATGTTACCTTTTCCTGAGCAAAAGATCACAGTATCTGGCTAACAGCTCTGGAGATTTTCCAGAAGATGAGTTTTCTTTTTTTGTCACAAAGTTATCATTAATAAACTGACCACAAGCCTGGATAAGAAACAACAGTTTTAATTACAAAATGAATTTTCAGAAAATCATAAATTCAATACATTCATAACATAATATCATCATTGTCATTTAACGTCCGTTGTTCATGCTGGCATGAGTTGGACGGTTTGACTAGGGCTGGTAAGCTGGAAGGCTGCACCAGATTCCAGTCTGATCTAGCATGGTTTTCTATGGATGGATTCCCTTCCTAACACCAATCACTCAGAGAGTGTAATGGGTGCTTTTATGTGCCACCAGCATGGGTGCCCTTTGCGTGACACCAGTATCTGCCATGACTGCGATTTTAAATAATAATGAAATTATTGTATACAGTGCTCCGGTGCACCACCATTTTGCTCAGCCTGATGGGACTTCTCAAGCACGACATAAAGCAAAAGGTTTTGGTCATTGCATTTGTGAGGCCCAATACTCAAAAGAACTCAGCCACTTTGCCGCTGTGAGGTCCAATGGTCGAAAGGTGCTCTTTACATGCCAGTTATATGACACCAACACCATGACTACAATTTCACTTGACTGGTTTTCTCAAGCACAGCATATCGCCAAAGATCTCGGTCACTAGTCATTGCCTCTGTGAGGCTCAAAGTTCGAAGATCATGCTTCACTACTTTATCCCATGTCTTCCTCAGTCTACCTCTACTACAGGTTCCCTCCACAGATAGAGATTGGCACTTCTTTACACAGCTGTCTTTGTCCATATGCATCACATAACCAAACCAGTGCAGTTGTCTCTCTTGCACATCACATTTGATGCCTCTTATGCCTAACTTTTCTCTCAAGATGCTTACGCTCTGTCAAACATGCACACTGACATTGCAGATCCAGCAAAGCATACGGGCTTAATTTCTTTCAAACCTATGCATGTACTAGGCTGTCACAGCCCATGTTTCACTGCCATGCAGCATAGCTCTTCGAACACAGGCATCATACAATCTGCCTTTCACTCTGAGAGGCACTTGTTGCCAGCAGAGGTAGGAGCTCTCGGAACTTTACCCAGCCTAATCTTATTCTAGCAGCTACATTCTCAGAGCATCCACCTCTACTACTAACTTGATCACCTAGATAATGGAAGCTATCTACTATCGCTAGCTTGTTCCCCTGGCAGTTGAGGGAGTCTATTTTCTGCATACTTTCAGTGTTTATTGTACCTGTGCATCTTCCACATACAAAAGCTAGTCTTCCTGTCAACCATCCTCTGATATTGCTGCACTTTTTATGTGTCCAAAGCTCACATCGGGTGCATCTTACGGAGTGTCTACGTATGCCTTTTCAACAGATCAAGCAAGGCCATTTACTTGAAGGGATTTGTGATTTGTCTGCCTTCCTACATACTAAGACTTTGGTTTTTGCTAGGTTAACTCTAAGGTTCTTTGATTTTAGACCTTGCTTCTATACCTGGAACTTCTCTAGTTCTGGTAGTGATTCAGCAATAAGAGCAAGGTCATCGGCATAGAGGAGCTCCCAGGGTCAGTCTGTCTTAAATTCCCATGTTATTACCTGGAGGAAAATGATGAACAAGAGGGGGCTGAGCACCGATCCTTAGTGAACCCCTACTGAATTCTTTGCTGTACTCATTGCCAACCCTCACCTTACTGGTAGCATCCCTGTACATGGCATGTATAGCTCTCACCAACCACTCGTCTATCCCTAGTTTCTGCACTGACCACCAGATAAGGGATTGGGGAACCCTGTCAAAAGCTTTCTCCAAGTCAACAAAGGCTAAGTACAGAGGTTCATCTTTGGCTATGTATTTCTCCTGTAGCTGTCTTACCAGAAATATAGCATCAGTGGTGCTTCTCCCTGGCACAAAACCAAACTGCATCTCATCTAGGCTAACTCTCTCCCTAACTTGTTTGGCTATGACTCTCTCCATAACTTTTGTCACCTGATCCAACAATTTGATACCTCTGTAATTATTTCTAATGCATCACCTTTACCTTAGTAGCAGTTGACTATAGTGCTGCTACACCAGTCATTGGTTATAACTTCTTCATGAACCACCTGATTTACAATACCAGTGACTAGACCATAACCCACACTACCAGATATTTTAAGCATTTCAGCAGTGATTCCTGAGGGCCGGGGGCTTTCTTGGTTTTCATATCCTTAATTGCTTTATTTATCAAGGAACTGGTCCCTCAGTTGAGTCAACATTTGGCAGGCTCTCCTCCTCCCATTCATTCTCCACGTTCAGCATTTCCAAGCCTCTTTCTTTGCAGAATTATTAAATGCAAGTGCACCATCAATCATGTGGAGACAAATCTCTCCTATGATATCACAATTTTCTCTCATACACTGTCTTGCAATCCAAAACACTTCAATTCTTTGGTCCTCACATTGCTGAACATAGACAAACTTCTTTTCTGCTTCTCCCTGAGCTAGATATAACTGTCTCCTAGCTTCCTTTTCAGCTATCTGATACAGTTCCCTGCTACACCCACTCTTCCGGGCCTGTTTCTTTGCTCTAATGGCCCTGTCTATTGCATTGCTCCAACACCACATTACCCTGAATGAGACTTTGCACCAGCCACAGATTTGGTCTGTGGCACTCAGCAGGCTATCCCACAGGAATTCCCAGTTACCCTCTATATCACAACTATAGCCCCTCCTCCCCAAATTTCTCAATTAGGATGTTCCTAAATCTCTGACTGTATGAAGGGTCTTCAAACTGCCAAATCTTTCTTTACCAGATTGGTCTGCTTCTTGGCATCCTTCTGGCCTGGAGTCTAAAATTACTAATGACTAATCTATGCTGGATGACGGGGTGGTACATTCTTCACCAGGGAGGGTCTTTGTATTTAAGAGCAACCATGCATCCTGCTGTCTGGTGAGAATGTAATCGATCTAGCTAGCACAGTCACCTGACTGGTAGGTGATCTGGTCGCTGGCTAGCTGGCTTCCTGAAGTTGACGTTGCAGATCAATAAGTTATTTGCATCACAGAACTCCAGTAGCCTTATTCCCTCTTCATTTTGAGGACCAATTCCATGGCCCCCATGGAAGATAGTCTGCTGCCCGACATGCCCATTGAAATCTCCAGCCACAAATATGAGACCATTGTCACTCGTCTTTGAGGTAGCCAGTAGAAGAATATCATAAAAGTGGTCCTTCTGTTCATTTGGTAGGCCTGCTTGTGGGGGCATAGCCAGAGATAATTGTCGCTGTGCTATTCTGCAAGACTAGCCTGAGCTTAAACATCTATCGTACCCTCTAACTACCTCTATGACCTTATCCACTAATTTCTCAGCAAGAAGTATGCTCACAAAACCTATCCTGTCACTGTTACCTTCCCAGAAGATTTTATACCCATGTGTTTTGCTTGTGAGGAACCTGGCTGAAGCTCCTCTCCACCTTACCTCTTGGATGCAGCATACATCGACACACCTCCGTTCAAGCATCTCAACAATCTCACTAGATCTACCTTTCAAAATACCAACTCTGAAAAGTGGGAAAGAGATGTGGGAGGGAACAGAGGAAGGAGTGATAGCATTCAGCACCTAAAGAAAGTTTCAGTGATTACTTAATAACAGACATGTCACATCAGTTCTTGCTTTAACCTATCATCATTCAAACATATTAAAATTGTTGCCCCTTTTATTTTACTAAGTCACATATCAACTTTTAGTGCATGCAATAGTGTGGGCAATTGTTGAGGGTGGGGAAGGAGGGATGAAGGTATGCAAGTCTTCAGGTACAGATGCAAGGCAGAGCCCTGTAGGGATTTCCAGTATTGGGATAGATTTCCAGTATAGGTGGTGGGTTGGGAGTGTGTGGGCACATCACAGACAAACAATGGCCATTTTTACCAGAGAACAATGATGTAAACATTATGAAACAGAGAGAAAACTAATGATTTAGGGAATAGTACATGTTAGTATTACAGGTTAGATGAATGAATGAAGCAATTAAAAAGAAGAGAGAAAATACACATGGCCAGTTTTCAAGAGAACAATGACAAAAACATTATGAAACAGGGAGAGAAGATTAAGATTTTAGGGAATAGTACATGTTAGTATTACGGGTTAGATGAATGAATGAATGAATGAAGCGATTAAAACAAGAGAAATATATATATAGGCATGTCAAGTTATATAGATTAAAAAATTTTAAATGGCTGTACTCATTTATTCCAAGGAATGCAAATGAAGCTAGCAAAAAAATACTGACATATGTTAACATCATGTACAAATACACTTTGGATAAATAATTATTTTAAATTCAAAAAATAACAAAACAAATAAATAAACATACCATATCAAGAGCAGCAACAAATCCGGCATCATTATTAAATGCTGTTTGCACCAGGGCAGAGTACTTTTTATGGACATCAAGAATAGTCTGAACATAAACTTTGGGATCCTGCACAAAGATAAACATATATATATCTTAGGCAATGAGCACAAGTTTTAACAAATGCTGTATTATTAGTTTAATGCTTAAAAAGAAAAGGAAAAGTCTTGACATTTTGGGCGCTAGTCCTATATCAGAAAAATAAAGAAAGGAAAAAAATGGTTTGGAGAAAATATTAAAATGGTTAAGGAACAGGTGGGAATGCAGTTCTACTGAGTAAGTTACATGTGTAGGAGGTATTCCTGTATAGAGATGGGCATAGGTGTGTAGAGGTGTGCAAATATGGGAATGTAGTAGCATGGGATAGTGTGGGAAGATGATGTATAGGTGTAAATATATTGTATGTGAGAGAAAATATATACACATAAATACGCACATACACAAAAACTCAATGATGAAAATATGCAAATATGAACTAAAAGACAATATGAAATAAATACTATACAGTAAATTAATTATTACCAATTACTGACATGATATGAGAATAAAAACATAAACGTAGTAATTGCATTGCATATTTTGATTTTAAATCTTTTAAGTGAAACAAATTTAAATAACCAAATTTACAAATATTTTATTTAGTTTTATAAATGTAAACATTTTTTCTTTTTTTTTCCAATTAAAATTACCACTTTACTTTATACTTGTGACCATGAATAAAGTATTAGATAAAAAAAAAATTGAAGTAAACAAGGATGAGAACTAGCATGGAAAGATTTAAGCCTTTGAACTTGCGAGTATGCTTAAGTAGCCAAGATTTCATTGGACTATACCTCTAGAAGATGCATAAGTAGGCAGCCACATGGTTTTATCTTTACAGCTCATAAACTGGCACAAACATAATTATTTTCAACTGTAAACACAAAATCCGCATACTTATGAGTTCAAAGGATTAAGATATATTTAGATCAACATTAAAAAATTTAAATGACAAAAAAGGGGAGGGAAAAACTAATGTTGCTGTGCAAATTCATCTAACCCATATCACAAGGAAAACTGAATACTGAGAATGATTTCCTTATTCAACATGTATTTCTTAATGTTTATAATATTTATAACTGCAGTACACATTTGAAAGACAAAAAGATATATAATCTTACATTTACAGCTGTCTCACCACATTTTTCTATAGCAGCAAGGCCTTGATTGTAAATGTGTGTTTCAAGAAATGAGCGTAGTTCTACCAAACCATCTTGTATTCTTGAAACTAGCTGATACATCCGACCAAGGTCTAGAAGAACAAAAGAAAAACAATCACACCAGTAATCAGTTAACTACAACATTTCTCTCTATATAAAAGCCCATGTCACATTTTCTTTGTTGCATACACAAATATACATTTTAAAATACATACAGACACACATACATATATACATACACAAGACTTTGTACTGAACATATTTTGTGATAAAGAGAAATTGACAATCATAGTTCTTATATCATCATCATTTCAACATACATTTACCATGCTTGTATAGGTCAGATTCTCTATGGATGAATGCCCT
>NC_043002.1:42729079-42776579 GCF_006345805.1 Octopus sinensis | reverse complement strand
CTGCCACAATAATAATAATCATGATTTCTTAAGACAGACAGAAGGCTACCCATTTTGGGAAAAGAAATAACTGAATTTAGTAACCCTAATACATGACTAGTACAATACCATCAATCCTCGAAAAGTTTAAAATCTGAAATAACCAAATACTATAAAGTATTTTGTTCAGTACTTTACCCATACAGCAGTCACTACTCTAGTAGCAGCAGCAGTAGTAGTAGTAATAGTAGAAGCAAAAGTTTTCTTCATGAGCTGAAGTGTTTAATTCTGGATATAGTTGTGTTAAGAGAGTGTGGGCTGTGTCTTAACTTTTACAGATAAGTCAGCCATGTACGGGTGATTTTTCTAAAAAAAAAAGTGGCATTTAGTAGGGTTGCAAACTTTAGCCAATCTGTACAACTTTTTGGCTGGCTGGATATTTATCTAGTGTATTTCTCTAGGGTTACTGTAACCACTTAAGCTTATATAGTATGACCACCTGAGGTAATGAACTATAATGATGAATTGAATTCTTTGAGTTTTTCTTGAAATTTTGACCAGATCATGCTGGAGAACCCCACAAAAATCTTCATAGTAAGTTGACCCAATGGTCAATGCATCCAAATTGAAGTCATATCAATTTGCTTTTACAAGCAAATAGAAATGTAATCTCACAATAGAGACACTCAATTGCAACAAGTGAATGGGTGTTTTACTTGGGTTTTTCCTTCCAATCCAAGAACAAGATTAAGAAGTACATTAATTTACAGCATGAAGACCAGCTTACTGGTTCCAGATGGTGCTCAAACATTCAATTCTTCCTTATGGATGTGAAACCTGTTCTTTACAAACTGGGTTTCTGTAATTTGGGGTATTTTGACAATTGCAGTCTTAAAAGAATAGAATATGCTTATTTGCGTCATGACATGAATGTGTTTGCTGTCTCCAAGGATCTAGCTGTATAGCCTTTATCATTTATAATCCAAGCCCACTATTGCTGCTAGTTTGGCTATATATATCAACATGATTCAAAAATCTTTAACCATGTTACTGTTATCCTGATCTCATGTTCAAGTTGGCAATACCACAAAGGTGGGTAACTAAAAGCATAGCATCATATTATCAATGCAGCTCTCACATTGATCACTTGTTCAAATACTTACTGCCTTCATCAATGGAATGCAGGCTAACCTCAAAATCAAATCTAACCTGAGAAATAACAGACTGCAATAGGTGTCAACTGTTTGAGGTGCAAGTTTATCTGGGAGGAACCAGCTAAGCATACTATGTAAATAATTATATATTATATAACAATAAGCATATCAAACTTTAATGAAACTTGATCAACTGGAGAGTATTAGATTCATATTATGTTCAATCATTCACTCACCATGTTACTTCCTTTTTCTGTTTTTCCCTTCTGGAAGCAAGTTTGAGTTAACAATATGAAAATAAACCTCATTTTGAAACAGAAACTAAAAGTATTAAATTGCTTTTTGCTATTATTGGCTACGAGTAGCCTGTAGCAGATGGTCAAAGATGGTATTTGTCATATGATAGAACAATAACTGCAAGTCAAATGTTGATATCAGCCTAACCAAGCAAAACATGACCAGCATAAATCCGATTTCCCAAGTGAAGGAGCACATTTATATAAGCCAATATTCTAAGCAATAAGGAACAGAATCACAGTGTAGTTAATTTGCTGGACTACAGACTACATACCAGTACTTCATTCAAATCTTAAAACAGTCATGAATTTGTGCCTCAGAACAAGATGTATTAACTGTCAGACAAACAAGAAATTTTGCCCGACTGACAAAAAAACTTTAGTATATCAGTTAATTAACAGAAAGAAAGGCATCCAACTACAAAAAAAAAATTTTCTTCAACATAAAGAAAAAAATCCAAACTATGGATATAATAGAGTCAAATGAAAAGTCTTAAAACATGCAGAAAATTCACCCAGGCCAATTGATCAGTCCAAGTGACACAAGCTGAAAGGAATTTGAGGCTGATCCATTAACCTGATGGAACAAATGTTGTGAATGGTTGGTTTTGAAGTGTAATAGCTAATCAGAGCACGTCTTTCAGTAGATGTATCTCAACAGAAAACAAATTTTGGTCTTTTTGGCTACACATACCAAAACCCTATGTCTCAAAAGAGTTAAAGATCACAATATAAATATACTCAAACATGTAAGGCACAGCAGTTAATGTATATTATTGATCTAATATTAAAACTTGTTTACCAGTCTCAAGTGTATTCACCATTTTAACAAACATATTCTACAGACACCTGGCACACTCCAATGACCTTAGAAGAGAGGAGCTACCTTGGAGATGCAACCATTTGAAGAATTTACATTCCATTTGTACTTGTTGTAGAATAAACAAAAACTACTTTGCCAATAAGTTAGAAAGTGAAACTGTACAAAAATTGTCTTTGTTAATATAACCATTTTTCTCAGTATTAGATCTGGCCACTTTGAATATAAACATGTAGAATATTTAGGTCATATATGGACATTTTAAGGGCTAAAGGGTTAAAGTATACAGCTCAAATTATTTCATGAGTAAAACCAAAAATGAATGAGATTACTCTGGAGACAAAGGAATTCTCTGTCATCCACTTAATAAATAATAAAGAGGCAAACTTTCTTTTTGCATAAGATCATTCAGAGGCAATATAACAAAGAAGAATTGACAATCATCCAGCTGACATTAGGTTCAATTATCAAGTGCTCCAGATATTCCCTTTCTTCACCAATGAATGAAATAAAGGACAATAAACACTAAAAGAAAAATTCAGAAAGAAACTGAGCTTCTGTGAGCATAAACCAAATCTACAAAAACCCATAAAGAGAGCAGTACAGATTTTACAGCTCCATACCTCACAATAACAAAATATCCTAAGCATTATGTAGTTAGCTAAAACTGCTTAATGGATCTATGAGCTCCAACAGAGCTGGTCAGATAGATCTATTCAATAACAAAGTATGCAGAGAGACAGTCTCACTTTCCAACTTCTTACTTTTACAGAATTATAAATAAATCAACTTTTATAACATTGTTAAACCAGTAAAAGGTTGAATGGAAAGCAAAGCACAGAATTTAATCAGCAAGCTAACATCTACAACAAAACATATATTCGATAAAATATAAAAAAGAAATGTTAAAATACCTTTTTCATATATTCAGTGACAGGATTGTGTGCTAAAAAGTCTGTACTTTCCCATGTGTAAAATCTTCCTGTGTAACTTAAGAAAGGACTTTCAAAATGTTCCTTGTATACACTCAACGTTGGACCTTTTGCCGAGGGATCATCTTCATTTAAACCAAGTGCCACTATATAAAAAGACGAAATATATGATTAATAATTTCTGAGGAATATGAAGTTGTGAATATAAAAAACAACAATGATAACTACAATAATAACAATGGGTTCCAATTTAGACACAAAGCCAATAATTTTTAAAGGAAGTGGGATTAGTTGATTTCCTTTATTCCCAGTACTTGACAGGCACTTTATTTCATCAATCTTGAAAGGATGAAGAGCAGAGTTGACCGTGGCAGGATTTGAACTCATAATGTAAAGAGCCAGAACAAATACTGTAAAGCATTTTGCACAATGCTCCAATGAGTCATTCAGTCAGCTGCTCTTATCCTGGAAATAATAATAAAGACAGAATTTCGCCTGTCTTTACATTGTGTTTGAATGCCACCGGGATCAACTTTGCCTTTCATCCTTTCAAGGTTCATGAAATAAGTACTAGTTGTGTACTGGGGTCAATGTAATCGACTAGCCACATCCCCAAAACTTCCTGGTTTTGTGCCAAAATTTGAAACCAATACTATCATCATCATCATCATCGTCAGTTGCCGCTGCCACTGCTGCAGCAGCAGTAAGCCAGTGAGCTGGTAAAATCATTAGCATGGTGGCGTTTCATCTGTCTTTACATTCTCAGTTCAAATTCTGCCTTTTGGAGCCAATGATATATGTACCAGTTAAACACTAGGACTGTTGTAACCAACTTACTCCTTTCCCATAAATTTCAGGCCTTGTGCCTTATAGCAGGAAGGATTATCATTATTGTTAGCATTATTAAATGAGAAGGAGTAGGAGATATTCAAAATGATTCTTTTTTTTAATGTGACAAGTTATATAAATTTAATCTCTGCGTAATACAATATAACTAAATTATTTTAAATTACAATAGTTTTCAAGTTATATTCAGCTTCAAAAAATGACAAAACTGTATTGTAGAAGCTTGAAAGCCAAATACAATTATCTTTTAATGGAGTTTTACAGAAATTTTTCTCCACTGACAATTTGAACATATTAAATCATCTGATCTCCCAACTATGAACAACTAAGGAAGTAGAAGATATGCTTATTTTTAAGCTTTGCAAACTAAGGAAAACAGAATATCATTGTTTCCCCTTAGAGACACAAAACTTGAACTCATAATCTCACTAACTTCATATAGAACCTTAACCCTTTTGAGACCATTATTCCCAATGAATACAAGCCTAGGCATTCAATACATATTAAAAATAATCAATAATTTTGAAAATTTTATTAAAATTACATTTTTCATTAAGCTGGTGCATTACAAACTGAAAACTAAGCTATTACATAAAACTGATGGTTTTACTTAATATTCATTTCAAATTTTGACACAAGGCCAGTAATTTCAAGGGAGGGGATAAATTGATTACAGTGACCCCAGTGCTTGACTAATATTTATTTTATTGAGCCCAAAACGATGAAGGGCCAAGTCAACCATGGCGGAATTTGAACTCAGACAGACAAAATGCTGCGAAGCATTTTGCCCAGAAAATTAAGGGATGTCAGTCTCAGCTGGGTTGGAACCAAAAGAGAAAACCCGAGAGTCAGTCAGTCTTTTTTTTAAACTTCAATGAATTTAAACATCAAACATAAAATTTAATATAAAAAAAAACACTGGCTATCATTTTTTCCAGGTAACAAGTGTACAGAAAGAAAATACTGAATAGAAAGAAGTCATAGCATTATTGCACCATAGTTGAATTGGAAAAAACACTGAGTTTCATTTTAACTTTTCAACGAACAACTAAAACAGTTACAAGAGCCTTTATATGGTCGTCTGACCTGCTAAAATAATAGCCAAATCATATTTTAGACACATTAGATAATGTAGTCATAGATGTACAAAAAAGAAAGGCACAATCATATCTGGAATGCTTTTGATTACCATCATCATCATCATCATTTAGCACATCCACTTTCCATTCTAACATGGGTTAGACAGTTTGACTGGAAATGGTAATCCAGGGAGGTATACCAGGCCCCAACTTGATTGTGACTTGGTTTCTATGGCTGAATGCCCTTCCTATTGCCAATCACTCCAAGAATGTAGTGGGTGCCTTTTATGTGTTACCAGCATGGATGCTTTTTACGTGTCACTGGTACAGGTACCTTTAATGTGCCACTGGCAAGGGTACCTTGTATGTGTCACTGACACAACTGCCTTTTATGTGTTACTGGCATGGGTGCCTTTTACGTGTCACCAGAAGAGGTGCATCTTATGGGTCACCAGCACAGATACCTTTTACGTGTCATCGGCCTGGGTGCCTTTAACATGTCACTGGCATAGGTGCCTTTTATGTGTCACCAACATTGTCCATGACAACAATTTCACTTGGGTTGATAAGTCTTCTCAAGCACAGCAAAGTGCCAAAAGTTTCAATCATTTGTCACTGTCTGCATGAGATCCAACATCGAAAGATCATGCTTTGCCACCTTATCTCATATCTTCCTCGGTCTACCCTTTCCACAGGTTCCACAGATTATATATTTGTTAAATCACATATGATCTCAGGACTAAACAGCAAGAAAATGCGGTATCACTGTATGTCCACTTTTCCATGCTAGCATCAATTGTATATAAGGGTGCACGTTGAAAAACAGACACATTATAATCAGGGTGCAAAATACATGAAAAATAAATAATAAATAAAAATAAATGAATGCATTTAACCAGGGAAATAGACTTGAGACTGAAGAAGAATAACAACAAGAAATAAAACTAACCATAACTGTTGATGACACCACTAACCAATCTGGTGTTGATAGTCTCACCATGCCTCTCCCTTTTAATAAGTGCAAGAACAGCATTAGTGACCTGCTTGTTCAATGGCTTAAACAGGTTGTCTCTCCAAGTAATTAAGGCCAACTGAAATATAAAATAAACAAAGGGATTGTGTTAATATCTAGGAAGGTACACAAATACACAGACCACATAGGAAGTATTGAGAAATCACAGAAAAAAACAAAACAACTGAAATGAAAAGGAAAAACAAGAAAATAAAATTCATTCATACAGTTTAATATTTTTAAAAAATTATTTTTTATATTCTGTATTTGTATTTTACAAAATTTAATCAAAGCAGTTAGGCAAGTATTTATGAATTTTAGAAAGACACAAATGATATTCAGTTTGAACTTCTACACAGACTACTTTCTGTAGGGAATGCATATGCAGAAAACAAAAGAACCTCAACACAGTTGCTCAACCTGCCAAATCTAAAGTGCACATTGAATATTGTAGTCCCTGATGTAGAAGCCTAGAAACCTTTGCTCATGAGTAAATTCAATCAGGACTAAAAAATACCAACATAGGTAGAGCAAATTTTAGGTCATTTTGGAGACGAAGAATCAAAGTGCCTAGTGTAAACATACGAGGAACTTTAGAATAACAAGACAAAAGGTGGACGTATAGAGAAGAAGGTAACCACTCCTATGGAGTGGAGGATCAATGTACAGAAACTGCTTGCTTGTAAGTCAATGGTTTGAACATGATGCTCAATGAGTTTTCTCCAGTCAATGAAATGGCCTTTATGTTTTTTAGGATGTTGTTATTGTGTAGACCCAGGTTAGCACTGATCCAGCAATCTTGTGGTATTGCAGGTAGGGGGAAAAACGAAGAGGCCTCATCTTCCAAGTTATATTATGTCTCCATCTAGTCAAAGACCTTACTTCACAATTCAACAAGCCACAAATCATATGCAGTCCAGTTTGATAACCTACATATATTGCATGCTTTCTGTCCAGTCTATTAATGTATGCCTACAGATTCTAGTGTGGCTGAATTTGCTGAGAGCATGACGTTTGTTGTTCCTCAGCATTTATTGTTAGTGGCATAATCCTAGCACAGAGTTTGCCATGTAGCACCTATTTCTATATGTGTTCCTTATGCATATCCACATCATGTGAGAGAGATAATGTTTTTAGAATGATGTAGTAGTAGTGATCTGGAGAGTTGCATATGTGTCTCCATATTTTTTTTTTATTATAATGTAGTGACAGAGTGCAAGAACAAGCTGTGCCACAGGTGGTTTCATTTTTAGCACTTCAGCTTTGTTGCACATGTAATCAATGGGTGTGGTGAATTACTCTGTGTTTTTTGTAATTTATAATAATTTGTGGTGGAGACATTGGGAACAGAAGTAGGACTAGTATAGTTCATTATGGACGTAATATATTGCTTGTATGTCATTGATATTGATACCAAATGTGACATCTGACTGCTCTAAAGATGTTTATGCTGTTGTGTCTTTATAGCTTTTCTAAATAATTTGGTGTCATTCTGCTTCTTTACTATGCCTTTAATGTGTATTGTGAATGCCATGGATGAGTTGTATGTAATTCCTGCTATTTTTTATCTTCTCTTTGTATGTAATATGTTTATGTTGTTGAGTATAAGAGTTAGTGATATTTGATGAATTCTATGATACTGGTAGTAAGGAGAAAGACAGTAAACTTGATAGGAACTATTTTAAGTCTGTTTGTTGTTGAGTCAGATTGCTAGGTGGTCAAGTGTCAGAGTAATTGGACAGAAGTGTCTGAAGAACAGTTGAAGGATGTGAATGTAACATCACTTGCATATGAGGCTGTCTGTAATGTATGTAAGTGTGGGAAGGTCATGTAGGTATAAATTTTTTAAAAATAAAATGACAGATCCCTGTAGTATACTTTTCAGAAAATTGCAGGTTCTTTAAGTGTTCTTATACACCACAATGATGGCGCAGTGCCTAATGATTAGAATGAGACACCGGATTCAATTCCTAGACTAGGTGGTGTGTTGTGTTCGTGAGCAAAACACTTCATTTCATGTTGCTCTGCCATCACATGGACAGCTGACATGTAGTACATCATGCACTTGTTCAGGCAACATTGATTTGATGGAAGGAGTGAGCTCATGTACAGCACAAAGATTTGATCATAGTAAACAAATCATTTGTGCAGGTTGTTCAACAAGGAATATCAAAACCAGTCTTTCTCAGACAACAAGTGACTACTCCCATCAAACACTACAAAGGCTTGGTAGCTTGAGAGGAAGATTGCTCATCAACATTTCATGTTTAAGGCGAGGGGAATATTTTTTCAAATGAATGGATAGCAGGGAATGGAGTCAAAAGTTTTACTGATGTCAATAGTAGTTAGAACGAACTGTTACAGATCTGTAAAAAAATACTTCCAATCAAAAATATTCAATAACAAATTATTAATCAGTAGTTTAATAATTGACATGATAGTAATTTTTTACGAATTATTCTATCAAAGTATTGCAACAGAACCATCCTAGCATATTTCAAGGAGACTGTGCTATTAATACTACAGTTACTGCTTGTGACTCAAGTATGAGTAAGAGCGAGCAATGATGCATAACTGCTGTTACTACGATAGTAATCATTGAATATATCAAACCTTTGCCAGTTTTTATAATATTATTATTTGAGTGGTGAGATAGCATAGTTGTTAAAATGTTGACAAAAATACTCTGCAATATTTCTTGTGATTCACATTGAGTTCAAATTCTGCCAAAGTTGACACAATAAGTACCTGCTGATCACTGGGGTTGATGTAATTGACTAATGTCCTCTCTTTAAAATTCTGGCCTTGGGCCAAAATTTGAAACCATTCAGGTAGCAAACTGACAGAATCATTGGCAAGTCAGACAAAATGCTTAGCAACATTCCTTCAGCCACTTTATATTCAAAGTTCAAATTCCA
The DNA here is from genome assembly GCF_006345805.1 of Octopus sinensis. Lineage (NCBI taxonomy): Eukaryota > Metazoa > Mollusca > Cephalopoda > Octopoda > Octopodidae > Octopus > Octopus sinensis. The sequence goes on along the minus strand of NC_043002.1, from coordinate 42,767,543 downwards.
TCAAGGCTGACTGGTTTCATCCTTCCTGAGTCAAAGAAATTAGTTCCAGTTGAACACAGCGATCAATATTATCAACTAACTACTTCCCCTAAAATTGCTGGCTTTGAGCCAAAATTCGAAACTATTATTGTTGTTGTTATTATTATTATTATTATTGAGTGAGAGAGTCGTGTATGCCATCTAAGTGACACTGAGGTAAAATATAAGACCAGTATACCCACCATGAGATAATCAACTATAATAATACTCGTGTTTATGAATGAGAACGGAAGGGGTGAAAGATGAATATGGAAGGAAGGAGTGACGTCATAATTGGTAGTGGGATGATGAAAATTGTACGCTGAAAAAATAATGGGATGGTTCATCTTTGTTCACTTAGTATTTGGGTTTACTTTTTGATTTGGTTGAATCTTGTTGTTTTCTTTTTTTTGTTGGTCAGTTATTTTTTGCATTTTGACAGAAAAAAGTCATTCCAAAAATTGTTTTTTAATATAAGCATGCCCAAACAAGTCGAATGCTTACACAGAGCAAGTTTTACAGCCACATCATCCAAACCAATTGGGTGAAACCAAGATTAGCTGCAAGTATATATATATATATATATATATATATATACTAGCAGTTTAGCCCAGAGTTGCCCAGGATTAAGTTAGGATTATTGAGCTAATCAAGCACTTTGTTTCAAACCAAACTAAGTTACACTGACATCAAATTTGAGTGAAATCCATTGAAATTGGTAAGCATCTGGCTAAGAATGGGTTGCAGACAATTTGATTGGGAAATCCCATGAGGAATCAGTTTATCGATTTTTCCACTCATCGATTGTATTAATTTAAAGCATTCAAAGATCCCATAAGTCCTAAGCAACGCCCGCATAAAGTTTGAACAAAATACATCTAAATTGGTAAAAGTTATTGCTGAAAATGGGGTGCAGCCAATTTTAGTGGGAAATCCTATAAGGAATCAGTTTATTAATTTTTCACCCCAAAAAGGACTTAACTGAACACAACATTGCTGATTCAAAAAAATCTATATTTAGGAGGAATTTCGACTGTTTTTCGTGGTCTGCTACCACAAAAGCCCCTTTATAGGATCCAATTAGCTCAAGATATCATCAGGAGGAACCACATCCGGTTTCGGCCCCTACTCCTCTACCGTTTTGACGTGGCGGGGCCCCACCTTTTGGAGGTATCTCCAGCTCTAGTGTTGGGTGCATATACCCAACCCAGTTCTGCAGAATCAGTGTCACAACGGGAATGCATGGGCTGGGAGTGATCAGGTTGCACATGCTGGCCCTTTCAAAGCCCCCCCCCTCCCCTCATCATCTAACTCCCTTGGCCCATGGGTTGGGAACCCTTCCAGCAAGGAAAATATAACACCCAAAAGGGCTCCTGATCCTCTGTGTCAGAAGAGGTTATGTTCAGATCACAACTAAGCCTTAACCTAAGCCTAAGCTAAGGGGGCTCGGGAGCCTCTAAAAGGCAGCGACTAATCCCAATCTAGTCCTAAACCCTCCTAGGGGTACTATCAGTCAAAGCTGCATCAAAAATCTACTAAATCAACTCATAAGGCTTTGGTCAGCCCAAGGCTATAGTAGAAGACACTTGCCCAAAGTGTCATGCAGTCAGACGGAACCTGGAACCATGTTGTTAGGAAGCGAGCGTCTTACCACACAGCCACACTTCTTACCACAATGATTTAAGGATGGTGATCAAAACACCCATGTTTCCAAAGGTGAATTATCCAAACCCCAAAGAATTCCTCTCAACACATGACTATGATGCTCCCCCACTACTCCTGCTCGTGATCAAAGGTGCACATATTGTCAGCCACAAACGGACATGCTCAACTGGCTATGGTCAAACAACTGAGAAACAAATCTGTGGTATTGAGCAGAATATTTGCTGTAGCCCATCTTTTATACCAAGACAAAACAATGTACATGATAAAACTTTCAATTATTATTATTATTATTATTATTATATTATTATTATTATTATTATTATTATTATTATCCTCATTATAATTTCAGGTCACTTGAGAGTATTACTGATAATCTAGTACCAGTCACATATTCGTTTGCTGAGGAGGAGGATTTTTGAGCATCCAGCAGAATGAAAAACAAGACTGGTCAAAGGGCAAATGAACTCAGGTAAGTCAATGGCCATACAATATTGTGCAATGGTTAGTGGCATGTTTACATTTCAATCAAATGAAGCATGAAGGAAATAAGTAACCATCTCCACAGCTTTGAAGTTGGTAGCAGCTGGCCAGTGGTGGCAACATGCCTTCATGTATGGCTAGAAGCCATGATGCAGAGCAAATATCTGGAATGATGTTTTATGGACTGGACGCTTACCAAGTAAGATGGTTTGAGACACTTTGACAATCTTCTACATTCTCATACAAGTACAGTTGTCCTATCTTTATCCTGCCGCTGGGCAAGAGAATGTGTCTGATTTGCATGCTGCTCTTTCTTATCATCATCATCATCATAATAATTCAACATTTGTTTATCATGCTGGCATGGATTGGACAGTTTGAAAGGAGCTAGCCAGATGGATGCCCTTCCTAACACCAACCACTTTACAGAGTTACTGGATGCTTTTACACAGCACCAGCATGGGTACTCTTACGTGTTATCAGCACAGGTGCTCTTATGTGGGACTGGCATGGGTGCTTTTTATGAGACACTGGCACCCACAAGCTCACAAAAAAAGAAACCCTTGCACCAGTCTAGTATCAATGTCTGGTGAGTAAGAGTGTATGACACAAACCTTGAACTAAGAATCAAATAGTCATGTTGCAGTAGTCAGGGTATTTCACACATCTGTAACAATGAAATACTGCTACTTCCATAGTTTCAGGCTCATGGAAGTTGGGGAATTAGACATTTGCAACAGTGAAGTACTCCACTTTCATAACTTGTAGCACATGGAAGCATGGAAGGTGTAGTATAAGCAAGAACAGTCATGATTCTCTGGTCCCCTGCATGGATATGTCCTCTGGTTCAGTGAAGAATGATTGAAGCTAGTGTCTTCATTGATCACCAATGGACAAACCTGATAACTTTAGACATCAACTTCTGTTCTTTTACTCATTTGTTTATTTAGGTAATTGCAAGGGTATGAAATTTAACAGTTGCAGCAGCAGAAGCAGAATTCTCTAACTGATTTTGATTGTTATACAAAGCTACTTTAATTAATATTAAGTAAACTGCAGTAAGATATTAGAAATTTTTAGAACACAAAAAGAAAAAGCAATAAGAATGAGGAAACACACTTCCACCTAAAAGAAAATGTAACAAAATTGGTATATGTAGGGAACATTTTGGTGCAGAATGGTGACAGAAAGGATTTTTGAGGTCTTCTTTTAAGACAATGAAAGTAGTGCAATTAAATGGTTTCAAGAAATTGTAAACTATGTCAGAAATGAAGTTCAGAATAAATGACATCGTATGCGGATAAACTCAAGTTAATGGCATTAGACAGAAAATGCCAGATACACACTACTAATATCATCTTACATTTGCACAATGACCATTGATAAATCATAAGACTGGAGTTCACGACCAGCATTTGGGAACAAACAACTTCACATATTTTATCAGAGCTGTGGTCATCCATACATATAGACATGTCTTTTGCAGGTGCCAGTGCCACATAAAATGCACTCGTGCCATTGTCATGTAAAATACTTTCTCATGCCTGTGTTGCAAGAATGCACCCATGCCAGTGACATATAAAATAAAGCATCCAGCACACTCTCTAAAGTAGTTGTCATTAGGAAGGGTACCCTATCTTAGAAACCATGCCAAAACATACAATTGGAATCTGCACCACTCCCCAGTTGGCCAGCTCCTGTCAAACTGTACAGTCCATGCCAGCATGGAAAAAGGGTGTTAAACAATGATGATGAAATTGATGGAAACAATAAATATAAATTTGGGAATTGATAACTTTACATAGTTACAAGAGCATGGAAACTTAATAAAGATTGAATTTAATTAGTGAAACAATACAAAAGAACAGGATTACAAACTGCTCATGAATTGTTTGTTAAATGATATAATAATTAAAACACTTTTAAGTAACAAACCAATATACTAAGTGCATCATTATTGTTGTTACTTTCGATTTTATTTCTGTAAAGAGAGGGGCAGATGTGTTTGTGTGGTTAGAAGTTTGCTTCTGAACCACATGGTTTTGGGTTCAGTACCTCTGCATGGTACCTTGGGCCGGTGTCTTCTACAATAGCCCTGGGTTAATTAAAGCCTTGTGAGTGGATTTGGTAGATAGAAACTGAAAGAAATCTGTGTGTACATGTGCACACGCATGTTTGTGTCTTAACAACAGGTGATAGCTATAAATGTGAGTCACTGATATATAAGCAGTGTTGCAGTGTCATTCATTCCCAACATTCTGTGAAAAAATGTCTGGCCATGGACAAGTACTTTGTTTGAAAACAGGTAAGGGTTAGCAATAGGAAGGGCATCTGGCTGTAGAAAAATCTGCCTCAATAAACTCCATCCAACCCATGCAAGCTAGAAAAAGTGGATGGTAAATCAAAGAGGATGAAACTATTTAATCTTTTAAGAACTTTCACCTGATGGTTTTCTTTTCAATTGAAAATGATTATCCTAAGTACCTTATATTTTTTAATATTAGCAATTTTTCATAACATTTGAAATTTTGTTTGTTTTTACAAAGGGTACCAAGGGATACATTGGATACCTTAGTGCAGAAGTCCATTCTGCTGCAAGCATTCAAGCCAGATCTCCTATTTAAGAATACCCCTTCTCTTCTTCCCACCCATCTCAGAAGGGTGATGCACAGTGCCCTACCCGATTAGCTACAAAAGAAAACAAAAAAGCCCAGTTAAACAGCTGATCCAAGTGAAATGGTCAATGTAGAGTGATAATACAAAATTGTAACTAAAAGTGAGGTATTTATTGTCAACAAAGTGTTTGTGAAAAATAAAAATAAAATGGAAAGCCTAACATTTGCAATACTTACAGAATAAATTTCATAAATTCCTTTAGTTCCTTCATCACATTCTCGACGAACCCAATGTCGATTTAGATAGGCACAAACACCATTCAAAACTTTACTTGAGAATTGATAATCTTCCCATTGTTTGGTATAGAACTTTAAGACATTTTCATCAAGCAAGTCTTTGCTGTCCTGTAAAGTACAGCAATTGAAATATTTCAGATGACAAACAACAAGAATTAAGAAAAAAACAATCATTGCTGGTTCAATAAATATGAAAGTTTTTTTTTGTTTTTGCTTTTGCAGTGAAAGAGAATAAGATGAAAAGGGAATAATAATATATGAAATATTGAATCTAACTGGATATTTAACCCTTTAGTGTTTAAACCAGCCATACCCAGCCAAAATTTTCTACATGCTTTATGTTCAAGCTGGCCTCTCACACCTATTTTACAATGTCATTCAAAAAATAAATTACCATATCATCAAACTCTTGAAGATACAAGATAATGCATGATTAATTCAAGACAATGTGAATAAATATAAATTATTTTTAACAGAGTATTCTGAATGCTAAAAGGTTAATGTTGTAACATCAGTAGAAAACCTCTTACTTAAACTAATATTTGCACAACCATCCATTATACACCAGCATCCACTTTAGACAATGAAGCAGATTAAAAAGTGTATGTTCCTTTACACTCTGAGTTGAAATTCTTTTTAGATTGACTTTCCTTTCATCTTTGGAGAGTAGAGAGATAAAATAAATACCAACCAAGAACCCAACTAAATCTATTCAACAAAATTCTCTCCTATAATTCATGACAATGTGTCTATGCCAGAAATAAATATTAATTTAAAAACAAAAAGGATGAAAATGTGGCTAAGTTATATACTGTTACATACCACAAAGTCATGTAGTTTTGTTGAAGACTGAACAAAAATGAGAAGTGGGATGAAATGTGACAAGGCAATACCATATTTGATGGTATATAAGATGTGCCTTTAAGGGGGAAAAAAGCCATCTCAAAAAGGGAAAAAAATCACCCCAGGACATATATGCAAAGTTGGACCTATATCACATCTTTTAATGCACAGAAAACGTCTTTTACATGAATAAGCACTGCTGAGATCAAGGTGCATCTAATATACCCATGTGATTACCACTGGATATGGTACATTAGCAGACGGAAACTGAAAGAAGCCTGTCTATATATATATATATTATATATATATATATATATATATATGTGTGTGTGTGTGTGTGGAGGTATATATATATATATATATATGTGTGTGTGTGTGTGTGTGTGGAGGTGCAATGGCCCAGTGAATAGGGCAGCGGACTCGCGGTCGTAAGATCGCGGTTTCGATTCCCAGACCGGGCGTTGTGTGTGTTTATTGAGCGAAAAACACCTAAAAAAGCTCCACAAGGCTCCGGCAGGGGGTGGCGATCCCTGCTGTACTCTTTCGCTGCAACTTTCTCTCACTCTTTCTTCTGTTGGCCTGCTCGCTTAGCCAGCGGGGTGGCGTCATTCGAAGGCTAAAACAATGCGAACGCATTGTGACCAGCGATGTGTAGCAACATCTGATAGCCTGGTCGGTCATGTGATCACATGATATATATATATATATATATATATATATATATATATATATATATATATATGTGTGTGTGTGTGTGTGTGTGTGTGTGTGTGTGTGCGTATAGGTTTGTGTGTCTGTGTTTGTCCCCCCAACATCGCTTGACAACCGATGCTGGTGTGTTTACGTACCCGTAACTTAGCGGTTCAGCAAAAGTGACCGATAGAATAAGTACTAGGCTTACAAAGAATAAGTCCTGGGGTCAATTTGCTCAACTAAAGGCGGTGCTCCAGCATGGCCACAGTCAAATGACTGAAACAAGTAAAAGAGTAAAAGAGTATATTACTTTTTCTAATAAATAAACAAAATTTTTCAACTCAAAATAACCTTATTTGGAAGAATTTTTCTCATATGTGTGTATGTGTGCATGCATGCATGCATGCACATATAAAATACACTGTAGTTTCATTTTATTCCCATTTGTCTGTTAGTAAAGATTTACTTCTCAAAAAAAATATTCATCTTCTATTTTTGTCATTAATTTAAATATCTGCTGCCTTAAAAAGTTTGGAAGTATCTTTCTCTAGAATCCGAATAATGAATATTAGATGACTACTTACCTTTAACAATTTAACTAAGTAACTTTTCAGATATTCTTTCAATCGTTTGTAAAGTTCCAAGCCAACGAATTGTGCACCTCCAGTTGGCTGCTTAACTCTTTTGCCAGTTAGTGTTCTGGGCTGCTGTCCCTGGCTGGTATTTTGCTGAACACTAGTACAGTAGTTATATACATGGCTTAAACAAGTCAAGGAAAAACAAATGAAGTTCAGCATCACTTAGTAAATCAAATGTAATCAAACCTGATAGCAACAGAATGCGATAAAACATATCAAGAAGATAAAATGCATTAAGGAGATACAAATATTCAAAGACAGCAGGAAATAAAGAGAAACACAATGTAACAAGCACCAGGTGCATGTTACTTTTCAAAAAAATCTCATTTTTAAGCATATTACACTTTTTTTTTAAGCATATTACATATTAAGCATATTGGTTTGAAATTTTGACACTAGGTCAACAAGTTTGAAGGTGTGGGTAGGTTGATTACATCGACCCCAGTGCTCAACTGGTACTTACTTTATCAACCCCGAGAGGATTAAAAGCCAAAGTTGACCTCGGCAGAATTTTAACTAAGAACATAAAGATGGACAGAATGCCGCTAAGCATTTTGTTCGGCATGCTAACATTTCTTATTTCTTTACTGCCCACAAGGAGCTACACATACGAGACAAACAAGGACAGACAAATGGATTAAGTCAATTGTATCAACCCCAGTGTGTAACTGGTACTTATTTAATCGACCTCGAAAGGATGAAAGGCAAAGTCGACCTCAGCAGAATTTGAACTCAGAACGTAACAGCAGACGAAATACCACTAAGCATTTCACCCGGCGTGCTAACGTTTCTGCCAGCTTGCCACCTTAGACTGTCAGCTTACTATTACTTCCCAACTTGATCATAATATGACAGCCTGTATCATAGAGTTGATATTTTGCTTTTATTACTCTAGTAAAAATCCATTACTGATTCCTTCATCATTGATCTGGGGTATCATGGTACAGTCAATCGTGAACCAAGTTATGCTTATTTAGGATTGATTTCTGATAACACAGGTTGGTAATCAGTCAAATATTCTGCTTGTACCAGAAAAATGTGCCCAAGTGGCCACCCACAATGTTCAGCTACCTAGAATGCATTGATCATTGGTAGTGTTTACATGACTATGTTGCAAGGCTGCATTTTTTTTTCATACAGATTTACATACTCCTACTCATCAACATGGGAACAATGAACAGGAAAAATATAGACACCTGATACTAACAAATGACGTAGATAAGTGTGTTCTCAACAAGAACAGATAGAAATGATCTAGAAAGTACATGATGGCAGAAGCTTTACTACAATGAGCGGCAAGTTTGATGTCAATGAATCTACTATTTGTTCCACTTAGTTAATGCAGGGAGATGATTCATTTAACATTTTCTTTTTTAAATCAAATCCTAACATTTTGAAAACAACAAAATACTTTAATGTTGCTACACACAACTATAACTGTTAAGTATGGGATCTGATCAAAAACATGACAATCTCCCTCATACTGGCACTACAGAAAAAAAAAGAACAACCGGTCAACTCTGTAAAGTATTTGGTGTTAGGATGGGCATCCAACAAAGCCAAAAATGAAACTTATGCACAAGATGTAATCCCCTGACTCATCAAGAAGGACTGCAATGACTTGCCTAACTCATAAAAACACGGAAAGTGGACACAAAATGATGATGATGATGGTGGTGATAGTGGTGATGGTGGTGGGTGTGTGAGAGAGAGAGAGAGAAAGAGTATACAAATAAATATTCATGTTCATACATTCTTCTTTTTCTCTACTTTTATTGGCTTCAGTCAGTGGACTATTGCCATCCTGGACACAACTTTCAAGAGCAATTATATATCTATGGCTCCCAACACTTTTGGGAGAGCAGTAATTCCAAATAAGAAATGGCTCAACCACTAAGACCTGTCCTACCAATGCCAGAACAGAAAGCAGATATGAAATCATGATGATGATGGACCTTAGTACTTTTTCTAGTGCATATTTTACCTCTTCTCAGAAGAAACAAAATAGAAAATGTTTTATTAATATCTCCTCAACTATTTAAATTTTTTTTACAACCATTTAAGAGAAAGTTTTATTTTTATTTTTAGTTTTCTTAACCCTTTACCTAGGTAAAAAATTTTGCGTAAGTTGGTCTTAAACATCCATACTTGTTTACAGATTTATAGTAAGTCCTTGTTTCATACATTCTGAATAATAAAGCATTTATTTCATTAGTCCCAAGTTACTCAAGTTGTTGGAGAAAACTGGCAATGTGTATCATATATGATGCACAGAAGCCAGGGAAATATGCCCTGTGTATAACATATACTACACAGGATAGGCAAAGAGTTAAGCGACTGTTTTTACACCTTGATGTCTTTTCTACTGCTAGCTAATAAACTCTTAAGAATAAATTCACAAGGGTCCTTGATTTAATGGGTTTTGTTTTTCTTTATAAAAATAAAAAAAATTTTTTTAATAATTTTGCTTATTTTTAACTTTTCACTTTGAATATAAATTCAATAGACAATACACAGAAAAGTGAAAAATAAGCAAAAGCCATACTTTGAAATAATTTGATAAATTATTAAAATGGATAGAAAATGAGAAATATTTCTTTTAAAGTATTGAATTATTCACTGGTCAACAGTTCACATGGAATGTCAATTATTTTCAGTCAGGTTTAGAATGAAATAAATAGAAAAAAGTATTTAAAAATCTAATGTAATGTTAGTTTGTAACCACAGCTGATGGAACAGTAAATTACAAAGAGAAATGCCTATAAGTAGCATATACTAAATGACAAAAGCATTCAGTAGAGGTAGTAGCTCATAGAGCTGGACTTTACTCAGTGTTCAGTCATGTTAATCATCGTCATCATTAGTTTTGATCTCTACTTTTACAAGTTTGTATGGCTCAGATAGTATTGAGACAGATTTTCTATGGCTAGATGCTATTCTTGTCATTAACCCATACCAGTTTACAAGCATAGTAATATTGACCAGACATGTGTTTCTAGAGGACAATGATTTCAACCATCACATGATGTCAAGAAGTGCATGTGCAAAAACACACAGACACACACACGTATAGAAAGGGCTTCTTTCAGTTTCCAACAACCAAATCCATTCACAAGGCTTTGGCTGGCCTGAGGATATAGCAGAAGACACTTGCCTAAGGTGCCACACAGTAGGACTGTCTCCAAGACCATACAGTTGGAAAGCAAACTTCTTAACTACACTATGGCTGTGCCTACAAAGTGGAATAGAAATTAATCTCTTAGTAAATGCTCAGGTCAATCAGAGGAAACATTCTCAGAAAACCTGGCACTTAACTGTTTGCGAACTGAGACACATGACATTTAAATATCCTGCACCAGAGCCTCAACAAAAACATTTGAAGGAGATATATACTCATGACTCTTGAATTGATAACATTGTTTTTTGGCTGGTTTGAATGTTTGAGTTGAATCTATTTAACATGTAATAGAATACCATGCTCCTTTCTATTCCCAAGATAACAAACTCTACCCTTAAAACACATACATTTATCAAACTGGCACCAATAAAATGTAGCTGGACCTTACTGCCACCAATAAAATGTAGCTATACCATATTGCTGCCAATAAAATATAGCTATCTTTCAGGGAGTTCCTGGAATATAAAAACAGATGATTGATGAATTAGATTAGACAAAAAAAAAATTTGTTATATACATATTAATAATTAAAAATAAAAGTTTCTAATAAGAAGGTTATGGTTTATACAAGGTATCAAGAGCAGAAATTTGCAGACATCCATCAATGGAACCAAAACATTATTATTCAAAGAAAAGGATACGTATATAATTGAATATATCGACTTTTTGCCATATTTTCTCGCCTGTATATCTGCTCAATACCCTCCTTGAGATCATCCCAGATTTGATCCAAACCTGTTGGCCGGAGTCCGTGAGGATTGTGATTTTTAGTAATGCCAGACATTTTGAAAATAGAAATGTGGACGAAAAAAATGTGTTTCTAGTGCTAACAGGCACAAAGTCACAAACAGAGTGGTCAGCAACTCTGGGGTTATTTCTAAGAAAGTTTACACACTTTAGTATATGGCATTGCTGTAAACCTGAATAAAAGAAAAGACAAAAAGTATTTTTTAGAATTTCCAAAATGTATTCATCAAACAATATTCAACATTCAAAAGGCAAAAAGACTTTTTCATTTAAGACAACAGAACTGACTACACAGTGAACGCAGAAAACTCAACCAGAATATAAAGAACATATATAATTCAGGAAGAAAAATAGAAACCTCTGATGAACTCTCACTAATTTGCAAATACATGTATGAATGGGTGGTAAGTGAAGCTCACATAATTATTTTATTCATTATGATAGAAACAAAGAATCAATTAATGTCAAACAGGAACGGGTGACAACTTCAACGCAATTGTGATCAAAGATGGTAGTGGTTGAGTGAAATGTAAAGAAAAAAATAAAACTTTAGAGGAATCAATGAAAGAGGGAAAAAAGGGTGATCTTTTCCACTCTAGGCACAAGGTCCAAAATTTTTAGGAAGGGGAGGGAGTCGATTAGATTGACCCCAGAATACAACTGGTACTTAATTTATCGACTCCGAAAGGATGAAAGGCAAAGTCGACCTTGGCGGATTTTGAACTCAGAACGTAAAGACAAATGAAATACTGCTAAGCCTCTCACCCGGTATGCTAACATTTCTTATTACTTTATTGCCCACAAGGGGCTAAACATAGAGGGGACAAACAAGGACACACAAACGGATTAAGTCGATTACATCGACCCCAGTGTGTGACTGGTACTTAATTTATCGACCCCGAAAAGATGAAAGGCAAAGTCAACCTTGGTGGAATTTGAACTCAGAACGTAAAGACAAACGAAATACTGCTAAGCCTCTCACCCGGTATGCTAATGTTTCTGCCAGCTCGCCACCTTGAGGAAGGGGTGATCAAGACAAAGATGTAGTCAGATATTCTGATTCTATATTAAGAAAGCTAAAGTATAGGCCAGTTAAAAGTGAGATCTGTAATGTAAGTAAATTGCTATGCTGTTAAATTAATGCAAACAGCTAACAAGTCAACCTTACAAATTAGCTACTTTGAAAATTAAGAATGATACACTGAAAATAACAATGAATACATGATAAATGGTAATTGGAAAGCAATGCAACTATTTCTTTCTTTTCAACAACTACCACAGCTCATTGCTCACACTATTTATAGTGTGGCCTTTACATAAGCAACTAATCTTAGAACTGGTTCAAAGACTTAACCCTTTTGCATTTATACTGGTCATAGCTAACTGACTAGATCAGGCCTCTCACACCTACACTACATTGTCATTCTAAAAATAAACAATTGCATCATCAAAATCTCAAAGCTATGAGATAATGCCTGATTAATGTGAATAAATAATCTGAATGCTAAAGAGTTAAAGATACCATATTTCTAAAAGAGCTTTGGGTAGTGAAAAACAAACATGTCTGTTCATCAGGAGAAGTATATCAGTCATATATACAGCAAATATTGTACAAAGAAAGTATGGACAGATAGCATGTAACGTAGTTAAACCCATGTTTGAAAATGCAAAATTTCACATCATTTTAGAGAAGAATTTGCAACCCAGTTAACTATTTATCAATGGTCTTTTCTGCTCTTTTAACTTTTTGTTGTGTATTGAACTCCTAATCAATATATAACAAATGTTGTACACTTGTTTAAATAATTAAAAACCTCCAGTCATATGGCTTGCACAAGTTTTATGTGAACTTGTCTGGTTTTTGTGTCGGTGGCACATAAAAACACCTTCCGAAGACCCGGCAAGACTAGTCAGTCCACCTGTGCATACCTTCCTTCTTGTGACACTTGTGAAGACCGGTTGAGGCAAGTGAAAATCAAATCAAATCAAATCAAAATAGACAAAATAGATGAACATCAATGGAATTTGTATCTTGTGGTACCAGTGCCTGTGGCACACAAGAAATCCATCAGTGCTGTAGTCAGTGCGGTGGGCACATGACAAACACCATCCGATCGTGGCCGTTCGCCAGCCTCATCTAGCACCTGTGTCGGTGGCACATAAAAACACCATCCGAAGACCCGGCAAGACTAGTCAGGCCATAACCCATGGCCCCTACCTGGGACGTAGTCAGTCCACCTGTGCATACCTTCCTTCTTGTGACACTTGTGAAGACCTGTTGAGGCAAGTGAAAATCAAAACAAATCAAAATAGATGAACATCAATGGAATTTGTATCTTTGTGGTACCAGTGCCGGTGGCACGTGGCACACAAGAAAACCATCCGAACGTGGCCGTAGCCAGTACCGTCTGGCACCTGTGTCGGTGGCACATAAAATCACCCACTACACTCTCGGAGTGGTTGGCGTTAGGAAGGGCATCCAGCTGTAGAAACACTGCCAGATCTGACTGGACTGGTGCAGCTTTCGGGCTCCCCAGACCCCAGTTGAACCGTCCAACCCATGCTAGCATGGAAAGCGGACGTTAAATGATGATGATGATGATGATGATGATATATTACAATTAAAATAAACAGCAATACAGTTGATTCCATCACTACAAGATTACGGTTGTTGTTACCCCTTCTCATACATTCTGCTGTTGGTTGTGCTTCCACTATGGCAAGATAAAAGTTCACAGTTTACAGCTATTTGATCCTTGTTCCTATACCTGTGCTAAGCAAATAACAAGACTTGAGACTTCACTCCTGGTTTTTTTGGGGTATTTTTAAGCTTTGCAGCCAAATTTAGGACCAAGTGCATCTGTAAACTTTTGCACACAAACTTAGTTCTCATTGCAGAATCAATGGAATAAGCCGTAAGATAAGTTCAAAATCTAGAAATAAGGTCAAGTATCAAAATGTCTGCATTAACTCTTTAGTATTCAGGTTATTCTGTCAAATGTAATGTTTGTTTATTTACACTGTTTTAAATTAATTATGCACTATCTCATAGCTTTGAGATTTCAATGGTGTGGTTGTTTAGTTTTAGAATGAAATTGTAGGGTCGAGGGGAGAAACTAGATCAGGCCATTTTCAACATAAAACAGGTTAAATATTTTGGCTGGATATGGCCAGTTTGAATGCTAAAGGGTTAATACAAACATTTCAAACTTTGACAGAGCAACAGAATGCATGTATTATAAAACCAAAGTATACAGTAAAACAGGCACAATATAAAAAGGAATTCCTTTAAGGCTGACAACCCAACAAATCTTAAATAGTTAAAGACAAGAAAGTATTTCAATGAAACTATCTATACAGACTATGATACAAGAGAATGTACCTGTAAATGCTTTTGCTTGCTTCTTTTACCTAAACCTTATAATCAATGCAGATGGTGGAGTGAATATAATCCATAGAGTCAGGTATAAACCTAGAGGATTTGCTAGTGATAATGACAATAAAGAAATTCTCTCATCATCATCATCATCATCATCATTTAACGTCCGCTTTCCATGCTAGCATGGGTTGGACGGTTCAACTGGGGTCTGGGGAGCCCGAAAGCTGCACCAGTCCAGTCAGATCTGGCAGTGTTTCTACAGCTGGATGCCCTTCCTAACGCCAACCACTCCGAGAGTGTAGTGGGTGATTTTATGTGCCACCGACACAGGTGCCAGACGAGGCTGGCAAACGGCCACGCTCGGATGGTGTTTTTATGTGCCACCGACACAGGTGCCAGACGAGGCTGGCAGACGGCCACGCTCGGATGGTGTTTTTATGTGCCACCGACACAGGTGCCAGACGAGGCTGGCAGACGGCCACGCTCGGATGGTGTTTTTATGTGCCACCGAACAGGTGCCAGACGAGGCTGGCAGACGGCCACGTTCGGATGGTGTTTTTATGTGCCACCGACACAGGTGCAGATGAGGCTGGCAAACGGCCACGATCGGATGGTGCTTGTTACGTGCTCACAGCATGGAGGCCAGTCGATGCGGTACTGGCTACGGCCACGTTCGGATGGTTTTCTTATGTGCCACGTGCCACCGGCACTGGTACCACAAAGATACAAATTCCATTGATGTTCATCTATTTTGATTTGTTTTGATTTGTATACAGAATATATGCCAGACACTGTACGATTAGAGGACTGAAACCATCTGGAATGAAATAGGATGAATGTGAGTAGATGGGTGTACAACAGTGTCTGTGCAACTTGGACAGAATAATTACTAGATATTTTGTTTGAAAACATCAGTTTATTGGGTTTTCTCAGAGATATACATTCCCTGTCATTATCATCAACATCAATTAACATTCACTTTTCCAAGCTTGCAAGGATCAGACAGAATTTGCTGAAGCAAATTTCTTTAGCCAAATACCTTTCCTGTCACCACACCTCACTTGCTTCCAAGCAAAGTAATATTTTCCACATGATGTCGAGAGTCCTCACATCATGTAGAAAAACACAAACATGCATATGCTATTGTATATATTAAACGGGCCTCTTTCAGTTTCCATTCACTGAATCCACTCTTTAAGCTTTGGTCAGCCTGGATCTATAGCAGAAGGCACTTGCCCAAGGTGCCACAGAATGGGATCGAGCTGAACCTAAGACCACATGGTTGGGAAGCAAGCTTCTTAACCATACAGCCACACCGGCACCTACATGCTCATGCTTACACCTACATACGAGTCAAAAATTATCCGCACTTTTGCCACAACATGTCTTAATTATTGTCATACTGCCTTCTGCAGATGTGTGCTAATAGTTAATACTATTGTGGTCAAATGATTGAAGTTTGAGTGTTCACACCATTTGTCTTTCTGGCTTTACAGTGGCCACTGAACTAGCAATGTGCACCAAAGAAGTACAAAGAACAGTGATCCGATTTCTCTGGTCAGAAGGTGTGTCAGGTGCTGAAATTCATCGAAGGCTTTTAACACAATATGGGGACAGTGCACTATCACATAGAAGTGTGTATGAGTGGATCAAAAAGTTTAAAAGTGGCTGGACAAGCATGATGCACAAAGAGAGAGGAGGATGCCCATCAACCTCCACCACTGATGAGAAGATTCAGCAAGCTTGGATTACTGCTCTTTGTTCTTCAGTGCACATTGCTAGTGGAGTAGCCATGCTTACACTGTAAAACCAGAAAGAAAAATGGCACAATGAGGCTCAAACTTCAATCACATGACCCCAGTAACACTAACTATAAGTGCACATATACAGAAGGCAGTGTCACAATAATAAAGATATTTTATGGCGAAAGTTTGGATAACTTTAGACTTCCCCTCGTGTGTATATATATCAAAAGATGTGTTATAATACTACTCCACATATACAAAGACAGCCATAACAACAATCCAACAAGCCTCCATCATCAGCTGCCCCATGGATATCATTATGGTTTCAACATCTGAGCAGTACCATTCAATTCAGTGGTGTCAACAGCAATAAAATAAGTGTTGTTTGGGAACAAACATACCAAAGAAACCACAACTTTCAAACACATTTACCCTGTGTACAACAGTATTGATAAATATATATATATATATATATTTTTTTTTTTTATCTAGTTTCAGCTCACGAGCTGCGGCCATGCTGGGGCACCACCATTTCCATATATATATATATATATATATATATATATATATATATATAGTTGAAGAATATTTTTAAATTTGGAGTCAACAAGGAGGAGTACGGTTGGACATTTATTTTCAATCACTACAATTGTTACTACGCAACATAGTTCTCCAGGTGTGTAGGTATTTGATTATGCAACCATTTCCCTGCATTATGAGATCTAGTTGTGTTTCCTCAGGCGATATGTAAATATTGTCTCTGTAAGTTCAAATTGGCTTCAAGAACATCCTGTCTGTCTCGCCAGTGGTCCTTCAGCGACAACACACCTAGCTACTACTAAGTCCAGGCCACGGCAGACAGAGAGGATGCTCTTGAAGCCAAGAATCTGAACTTACAGAGACAATATTTACATATTGCCTGAGGAAACACAACTAGATTTCATAATGCAGGGAAATGGTTGCATAATCAAGTACTTGCACACCTGGAGAACTATGTTGTGTAGAAACAATTGAAGTGACCAGGCACAAACCTGGAAGTACATATAATACTGCTACGGGATAGCACAGGGTGAAATATGAAGCTGGACGACTAGACAAGCTTTATACTGTACTCTAATGTTCTTACCATACCTATCATCATCATCACCATCATCGTTTAACGTCTGCTTTCCATGCTAGCATGGGTTGGACGGTTTGACTGAGGGCTGGCAAGCCAGGAGGCTGCACCAGGCTCCAATCTGATCTGACAAGATTTCTACAGCCGGATGCCCCTCCTAATGCCAAACACTCCAAGAGTGTAGTGGGTGCTTTTTACATGCCACCAGCACAGGAGCCAGTCAGGCAGCACTGGCATTGAGTACGCTCGAATGGTGCATTTTACATGCTACCAGCACTGGCATCGACCACACTTGAATGGTACTTTTTACGTGCCACCAGCAAAGGTGCCAGTCAGGCAACACTAGCATCTACCACACTCAAATGGTGCTTTTTACATGGTGCCAGTCAGGCAGCACTGGCATCGGCCATGCTTGAATGGTGCTTTTTACGTGTTTCTAGCATGGGAGCCAGTTAGGCAACACTGGCATTGACCACACTCAAATGACGCTTTTTACATGCCACCAGCACAGGTGCCAGTCAGGCAACACTGCCATTGACCATGACCATAATTTCACTTGGCTCAACAGGTCTCTTCTCAAGCACAGCATATTGCCCAACGATTGAAGGGTGCTTTTAAACAGGCCAGTTATGTGACACTGGCATCAGCCACAACTATGATCTCACTTAGTTTGCTAGGTCTTCTCAAGCACAGC
This sequence comes from Octopus sinensis, assembly GCF_006345805.1. Taxonomy (NCBI): domain Eukaryota; kingdom Metazoa; phylum Mollusca; class Cephalopoda; order Octopoda; family Octopodidae; genus Octopus; species Octopus sinensis. The sequence goes on along the minus strand of NC_043002.1, from coordinate 42,749,434 downwards.
ATATCTCCAATGGTCTTGGTCGCTTGTCATTGCCTCTGTGAGGCCCAACATTTGAAGGTCGTGTTTCATTACCTTATCCCATGTCTTCCTGGGTCTGCCTCTTCCACAGGTTCCCTCCACTGTTAAGGTGTGACACTTCTTCACACAGCTGTCCTCATCCATATGCAGCATGTGACCATTCCAGCGCAGTTGTCTCTATATGGGGGGATGGGGGTAAATGAATTATACTTCACTAAAATGGTGGTCATGGGACTATATCAGAAATCATTATTATATTATCAAATATGGCTTGTGAATGAGTGAATCATACACTAAAAACAGATTGAGAGAAATAAACAGATACAGTAAATAGATAAATTATTATCAAAGCAATATACAAGGAAAAATTTAGATCAAAGACACTTTTTGACCTATAAAACAAAGTGGTCAAGGACAGAAATAAATAGAAAGAAAATAGATAAAATAAAGGCTATAAAACAAAAATTTCCAAGAAAGAGAGTCCCTATTATTTGTTTTGATAATTTCAGAAAGTATTTCCCTCATTGCAGCTTTCATCCAGATGTAACAAACTAAAGATTCTTTACACTGGGGTTGACTTTCTTCACTGCAGCTGATAAAGTAAACATCAATGGGTTACTGGCAACCATCCAGTACTACATTACCATACTACATCATCTGTTCTCTCTGCTCTTTATATACACATTTTGGCTTTATGCCTAATCAAAACAAATCATTATTATTACTATAAAGGAGAAATGCAATTACCAGTTCCTGGTTCATGAATTAAAAGGCAATGAACTAAACTACAGTCCCCAGTCAAAGGATTTAACTCAATTCTTTCTGCATTTTTATGGTTGTATGATTGAATAGGAAATAACTATTTGCAAGGTCAATTTCACCCCAATAAAGCACAGGCCAGGCATTTACTGGACTCATTCACGAAATAGTTGCTGTTTTGTTAGTGTTGCACGTTTTCTTTCCATTTCCCATTATTTCACTCCTAGTATTTCTCAAGGTGGGGCGTAGCAATATTTTGGTGGTTGGTGGGTTACTTCAGAATAAGATGTAAGTAACAAGTGAATAAAAATGGTAGGTAATCTTAGTTTTACCAACCTATCAAAAATCGTGTTAATTTATATTCCAAATACCAGCTTTCACTAAATTTTTCCTTAATTTCAAAATTAACTGAAACAAATTCAATACAAATATGGTAACAAAAGGATTAAGTCTTTTAATTAAAATTCCTCATGACCCTATGTTGTATACTAACTTTGTCCCTTCACGGAGGGGCACATTTTTTTGGGGGGGAGGGGTTATTTGAAGTGGCAGAGTGGGGGTACAACAACAGTTGAGAAACACTCATTTAAAGCAAAAAAGAATAAGTGGGGCTATCACAATGCTAAAGAAAAGAGAGCTCAATAATATTAATTCAAGTAAACTAAAACATCTTTACAACTTAATCAGTTTTAACTCTTTATTGAAACAAATCAAAAACACCAAGACAAGATCATAATAAAAATTATTAGTTTAATATTTAAAAAATGGGAAAATGGGAAAAGTTAATTGCTATGGTGTTTCAGATACGGTTTCCTTTAGTACAGAGAGTAGAGTGGAAAGTGAAGAGGAAAGCTAAAAAAAGCCATGATAACAATAGTGGTTTCAAATTTTGGAACAAGGCTGGCAATTTGAGGGGAAGGGTAAATCAATTACAACAACCCCAGTACTCAGCTGGCACTTATTTTATCAACCTCAAAGGGATGAAAAGCAAAGCTCATCTAAGCAGAATTTGATCTCAGAATGTAAAGAGCTGGAAGAAATGTCATTAAGCATTTTGTTTAACACGCTAATAAGTCTACCAACTCACTGCAATAATAATTATAATAAAAATACAAAGAGCAAGCCAGGCAAAAATGCCCATTTGGAACTAGTTGTACATATACACAAAGAGTTTATAGCACAACTTATTAGGAAGAGAATTAGCTTAGATTAAAGGCAATTCAGATTGATACTAGAACGGGGTCCCAGCTCTCAACTGCTTATTACAGCACCCTAGGTCATAACAGGGAAGCTTAAAACTGGTTGTTCGTGGGATCAACCAACAACCTAGTTATCACAGTTGAATCACTCAAAGATTTCAGAAGAAATTCCATGCATGAACGCAAAGACTAGAACTGAGAATTCTTAAAATAAACCTCACAAAGACAAAAATCTGAATTAGATGAAAGAAAACATGACTAACACTATTTAGGAAATGACTTTGCTCAATATACAGAAAAGGAGTGGTTAATAATTCCATACAATGTATCCAACCAAATCAACCAAATCAAAAAATAAACCCAAATACTAAGTGAACAAAGATGAACCGTCCCACTTCCATTGCATGTACATGCACACACACAAACACACACATACACACACCCACTTTTACATACACATATATTCACAGAGTTGAAACGCTGTTTGATTTATTTTTTCAGCATACAATTTTCATCATCCCACAACCAAGTATCACATCACCCCTTTCCTTCCTTACTCATAAACACAAGAGTATTATTATAGTAGATTATCTCGGTAACCATGGAAGCTATGAAAAAAGTACAAAGCCCAGCATCACCACCAGATCATTCTACACATCTGTGTAATTTTTCACACAATTCCATCCAGCCATTTGACCATGAATCCCAAGACAAGAAAGAATCGCCCATGTCAAATTTATATGTATATAAACAAAAACAAAATAACTAATGCAAAACCACCATCAATAGATAGAATACAGGTTTTATAGTTTAGTTATCTGTAGGATATCTAATCCTGAGGGTAATATAGAAACCTAGTATTGATATTGATTTCTTTGGAGTAATCATGAAGATACATGTTGTATTAATGTCAAAAGGAAGAAAAGAAAAGTTAACTGAAGCAGGATCTGAACTGAAACTTAGAAGAACAAGACTAATTTCAATATATTGGATAGTATTTTAAGGTGGTGAGCTGGCAGAATTGTTAATATGTTGGGTATTTCATTCTGAGTTCAAATTCCGCGATGGTTGACTTTGTTTTTCATCCTTTTGCGGACAATAAAATAAGTATCAGTTGAACCCTGGGGGCTGATGTAATCCAATTAACCCCTGTCCTGAAATTGCTGGCATTGTGCCAAAACTCGAAACCAATATATTGTAAGGTACTCGATTCTGTAAGCTAACCTATCACTGTGCACAAGCCCAATATTGTACTACATGCAATGATAATAAACATATTGAGACACTTGAGAAAAAAAGTATTTCAAAATGATCGTTTAAAATTACATTCTGTACGTAATTTCAAAGAAAACTAAGAAGTTTTGTGAAGTTTAAGCAAAAGATTTATCAAATGTAGCTGCTATCATAAACTAAAATGAAGATATTATTCAAAAATCTAAGCTGACTAATGTGAAGCCTTTCCTTTTATTCAAATCCAGTATGCCCTCCTAGAAATATGAAAGACTTCAAGCCAACATACAATAACTTACTAATTGACAGACTTGTTTACTTTTGTTCATTAAACTCTAAGCTGTAAAAAGAGAAGAGCAATATATTTACTGTTGGTATTGATAAGAGATGAATACAGGGAGTGTCTGCAGAACATTACAAAATGGCATATTTTTGTAAAGAAAAACAGTGAATCATACTTTCAAGCACATGGATATATATCATATACACACTGTGTATCTGTGTGTACATATATATTCATACACACACACACACACACATATATATCATCATCATTGTCTGTTTCCCATGCTGGCATGAGTTGGATGGTTTGACATGGGCAGGCTAGCTGGGGAGCTGTTCAGGTTTTAACTGTCTATTGTAGCATGGTTTCTATGGCTGGATGCCCTTCCTAATGCCAACCACTGAACAGAGTGTGGTGGGTGTTTTTTTACATGCCACTGGTACGGTGCATTTATGCAGCATGGGTGCTTTTTATGTGGCACCAGCACCTGAAAGGACAAGCCTGTATGTATAGAAGACAGTGATTTTACTTAGCTTGGTGCATCTTCTCAAGTACAACAAATCACCACATCTTCAAGCCCTTTGTCATTTCCTCAGTGAGGCCCATTGTCCAAAGATCCTTTCTCACCACTTTGTCCCACACCTTCCTAGGTTTACCCCTTCTACAGGTTACCTCCACAATTAGAGCTAGGCGCATCTTTTTGCAGCTGTCTTGGTCCATACACATCACATGACCAAACCAGCGCAATCTTCTCTCTTGCACACATCTGATGCCCCTTATACCCAGTTTTCATCGTAAATCATTTACACACTGCCATGCAGTGTTAAAGTGGCCTTCCTTCACCACCAAATTATCTCTTATGCATTACGCCTGTTTTACCTCTCTACACTGCTCCAATAATCTACCAACCAAAACATGTCATCTCTCTCACTCTCTGTAGCCTTCCCAACTCAAGCAACCCCCTCCCCTCAATCCTTACAGATATTGCTTACCTCCCTTTCCCACTTCCCCTATCTCTTCCCCACATACACCCCGGTAAACCCTCATTTCCCCCACCTGCTTCTACTCCTGTTACCTGAGGTGCCACCAGGACACCTCATCACCACTGTGTGCTTCCTTGGAGATACGTCTAATTCATCCTCATTCTCTCTCCTGAATATGAGCAGCCATCTAGCTCCTGTAGAAGAAAATCCTCTACTCCAACTTCTCCCATACCTAAACCCCTACCTAACATACAGAAGCAACATTTTCACTCCCAGGGTTTTTCTGACTTGTGAGATACATGGTGACTTCAATAGTGCCAGTGACACGAAAAATGCATTATATATTATTACCCCATTGCATTTTTCAATCTGCTATACTCCATCATTAACACCTCTCTTATCTCCTGTTATTATCATCACTCTCAATGCCCTTACATATCTACCACAACCCTTGAGCCACTCCTATATCTCACACCATCATTTGCTACAGTCACCTCTATTCCATCTGTGACCATCTCTACTCCATCTGTTTCACATTCTTATGAAATTTCCCCTCTCATCACCCCCTTGCCTACTCACCCTGTCCAACCATCTCTACCACTGCACTTATATTCATATCCTATCCACTGTGCCTTGAGCTGACGCCAACCAATAAATCCACAGTAGTATGTCACAAACAGAAGACAACAATGCTCAACAATCAGAAACACCAAATATGGAGATCACCAGTGAAGGTAGTGCATAGGTACTTGAAACAATCCTTCCTGAATCTTAGTATTGTGCATGACCGAGACCTGTTCAAACAGCCACACACCTGTGGATTCTAACTGCCATGACTACATGATTTTTCATGATAATATACAATGCAAAATCACTGAGTTGTTCAACAACTAATTGGGCAAAGTTGCCGGTATGGTTGGGGGTCAGTGACAGTGAAATCTTGACCTACGTAACAGTCAGGAAATTCTCCTGAGAACATTCCATGATAATCAATGGAAACAGTTGAAGAAAGTTAGAGATACAACACAGCTAAGTTGGAGACCTGAGCACAGTCTTCACTCTGCTCATAAACTCACTTATACACACTGTTCATAAACCCACTTATACACACTGCCCATAAACCCACTTAAACCCAGTTGTTTTTTTTCTTTTTAATTAACTTGTGAAGTCATTCATGCAGACAAACATACCATACAACTTTGCACACATGTATCAAACGGTATGCACTGCACTTAGAGAGAAAATGTCTCTGTTGCCAATGAAATTCATAGTTCCAGCTATTATATTTGCCATACAGTTGATACAATTACGATGGCTCATCATATACTTACTACAAGAAGTAAAGACATTACACTACACCACACAAAAACCAACTCAACAGGAAAACATTTGTGGCCAACACATCTATACTTATATTAGCCAATTAATAATGAAGACAATACTTATGAAACAATACAATGCTAAAATAAACACACACACAACACACACTAGTCAAAAATCAAAAATAAGTCTTTAATGACTAATTAATTTAAGTCAAAAATTCAAATTTCAGCACATTACACACACATACACACATTCATAAATGTACAGGTTTCATATAACAAACAGGATAAATAGAATTCAATACATTATTATATTCATATACACATACATGTATATATACATTACATACACACATACTGATGATGATGGTTGTCTCTCATTGTCTGAAAAAGACAGTTCTGCTATTTCTTGCTCAACAACTAGCACAAATGATTTGTTTATAATGATCAAATGTTTGTGCTATACATTCGCTCACTCCCTCCATCAAATCAATGTAGGCTCAACAGGTGCACAGTGAGCCATATGTCAGGTTTTCCCGTGATGGTAGAGCAACTTGAGATGAAGTGTTTTGTTCAAGAACACAACATACCACTCAGTCCAGGAACTGAAACCATGATCTCATCTAAGTGAGTGCAACGCCCTAACTACTAGACCATATGCTCCCACACATACATGCATGTGTGTGTGTGTGTGTGTGTGTGTGTGTATCTATCAAAATTTGATAAGCGTCGTGCATGATATTTTGCCTTAATTTTAGTGAAATGTCTCCTACCATACTTTGGCCTTGAAAAAGGAGAATGTTGTCATGTTTTTGCAAAATTTAAATAACACTAATGAATTTTGAAATGGAACACGAATTCCAATAAAAAATAACATAATTAAAGGTCATATTATCTCAAAATGGAAAGCATGCTATTGTGTTAAGGATTATACTGAGACCTCCTTGTATACCCTGCTAATCACAATTTCATTACAGTATCCAATCTAATTGGTTTTCACAATGACTGTCAATAAATCACAATGAAAATTAATGAAACACACCCCAACTGAGTTTCCCAGAACCTTGATTTCATATCACATAAAACAGGTGTTTTCTTCCCAACTAATCCATCAGCTCATTTTGCTTTGTCGAAAACTACACAGAAAACTGCATTAATAGTGACAATGTCAAAGTCACCAATACACTGAAGTTTTTTAGCCTTTAAATCACCATCCACAATACACAAAACAGCTGCTAGCAAACAGGTGTATGTATGTGTGTGTGTATACACACAGATATATAAACATACATGCCAAATCAGGCAATAGAGGCAATGGAATCAGGCAATGGAAAATGGGCAATGGAAAATGGACTTTAAATGATGATGATACACAGAGACATTTATACATACATAGCAGTCATCATTTCATCATTTAACATCCACTTTTCCATGATTACATAGGTCAGATGGAATTTAAGGCAGATTTTCTATGGCTGAATGCCCTTCCTCTCACTAACTTTCACCTGTTTCTAATCAAGGTAATATTTTTCTATTTACCAGGCTGTTTTTCACAGAAAACTGGAAACTAACAACATTGCTTGTATGATGATGATGTTTGTTTATAACCATCACAAGATGTCAGACAAGATTACACACACACACAACAGACTTCTTGCAGTTTTCATGTACCAAATCCACTTGCAAGGCTTTGATCAGTCTGGTCTATAATAGAAGATAGTTGCCCAAGGCTCCATGAAGTGGGACTAAACCCAAGACCACATTGTCTGGAAAGCAAGCTTCTGAATCAGTCAACCCTGAATACATACACAATATGTGGAGTTGGTACACAAAAACCTTTGACTTCAACTCTTCACAGATTCCAACTCCTCTATTTGTAATTACACTAATCATATATTTCTTACATTGACTGAAAGCACATGATATGCAAAGCCAAGCACCTTAATCAGTTTAAATTTAGGTTTTTATGTTACTGCACCTTTTATCATTGTTATAATATATCTTCTAACTCATGTTTTGTTGGAACTCCTGTAATGTTGCATGAGTGGCAGGCTTGACACCTGTAGCTTATGGTGCCATGCTATTTGTTCTCTGCAACTATCAAGTACTTTCCCGATGATTCTGGTCATCCCAAGGAGGCAAACATTTTGCAACAACTCTACTGCACACCCAATTCCCATTTTCTATATCTTCCTCTAAATATGTTTTGATACTGTCCCTAAGGCCTCAATAATAATTGGATATACACTTCTACTTTATTGTCTTCTTAATGGGCATAAAACATCAATTACAGAGCATACATGGTTTAATTTGTTCACCACCATTAAGTCTGGTTAGTTGTGCTCAAACACCTGATCCGTTCGCATCAGGAAATCTACAGGATTTTGCAAGTTTCTGACTCAGGCACTCTCTGACTTGCCTTTCTCTCTCTAACAACTACTACTACTACTACTATTATTATTATTATTATTATTATTATTATTATTATTATTATTATTATTACTATTATTATTATCATCATCATCATCAAGGCAGTGAGCTGGCAGAATCATTAGCACATCAGGCAAAATGATTACCAGCATTTCATCCATCTTTACATTTTGATTTCAAATTCTGCTGAGACCGACTTTGCCTTTCATCCTTTTGAGGTCAATAAAATAAGTACCATTTGAGCTCTGGGGTTGATGCAACTGACTTACCCCTCCCCCAAAATTGCTGACTTTGAGCTTAAATTTGAAACCATTATTATTGTTGTAGCTATTGTTGTTGTTATTAATTTATTTATTTATTTATTAAAGATGTTACAAAACAATGAAGTCTAAAACAACATTTACAAAATTAAAAAGAAAAAGTTGCTGTTTTATTAAAAGGACATAAAGTAAGGGATATAAAAGAAATATACCATAAAAATGTTATAAAGAGCATCCGGAATATCTTTAATTACCAGTTCAAAAATCTAAAGTTTATCAAAGAAAGCTGAACATCTAAAACAACTTAACAAATGACAAGTGAAACTCTGAGGGTAAGTAACAAATAAAATAATCAGTTAGTGGCCAAACTGCATGAGAATCATTGTAATTCTACATAAATATTTTATTTCAAACACTGTTATATTACTTTTAACATTAGTACAGGATCTCTTTTTCTCTTACTTCCTTAAATTTTATGTACATTCCAATATATGACTACAAAAGGAAATGATACACATACACAACTGTTCGTGTGTTGTTCCCTTTTATAGTCAACTGTTTTGTGGAAGTAAATATATATATATATATATGTGTGTGTGTGAGTGACTATATATATGTAGGCATATATTACACACATTCACTTAATGACTATAAATACATGTATCTTTACTTCAGGAGAACAGATATCATTCTTCTTTTATCTTTGACTTTTACTTACTCTCTCTCTCTCTCTCTCTCTCACACACACATACATACTCACAAACACTAAAATATTGTTCATTCACAAAATGTTACATTGTTATATTCACAAAATGTTATGTGTTTTATATGTATCTTGTCTATGTGTGTTTGTGTGTGCATATATTTTCATTTGAATGTTTGTGCTGGTTATTGCACATGTGCATACTTGATTTTCTAATATCTATTCATGAATGGAGTGTGTGTGTGTGTTTAATATTTATGTTTTGTCTACGTGTCTAACCACCACAGGGTCCAGTCATTGTCACAGTATGATGGCTTGTGTGCATCAAATGATACTGAGAGCCCTGCCAGCAGAACCCAAACTCCTGGTAGGGTCTCCCATGCTGGACAGGCCAAAGAACGACTAATACGAACCACCTATTCTCAAAGGTAAAAAAGGGTTTGCATAGGGCCAAAACCCCTACCTAGAAAAAAAACGAAGTTACAGAAACACTGACAACAATCCAGAGCCAACAAGACAACCCCAAATCAAAAACAGTGTAGAAAAGTGGTTGATAATCTATAGCAGTGGTTCTCAACCATTTTTTATCTATGGACCCCTTTGAATACTATTTTATTCCGGTGGACCCCCATAGCCAAGTTTTATAGAAACTTTTTTTCAAAAGTCCTATTTCATTTTTCACACATTCACTTGTGTAGTTTGAACTAAGTAAAACGGTAGAGAAGGAAACAAAGCTGTTTCTTGCAAGGAAGACATCTAAATCAAAATTTTCCATGGACACTTAAAATACTATGGTGGATCTTCAATTTACTATTTTGCTACCATGAACACCCAAAATTATTATATGGACCCTCAGGTGTCATATGGGCCCTGCTTAAGAGCCACTGCTCTATAGAAAATGAAGGTCTTAAATAAGTATGTGTCTAAATTTTGTATGAGTGTGTTTTCTTAAGTATGTCTGTTTCATTCAGCACAAGTGCCTTGTTTTCTATTGTCTGTTGGCTATCAACAGAGAAAAGAAAAACGTTTCTTTGCTATGTTGATATAATCAGGTACAAGATATCTCTTTTGAGGGTTTTAAGGCTCAGGACTATATGGAAGTTATTTTAGGTGAAAAGGCTTCTGAATAAAAAAGTACACTAGTGAAAACGTTTTAATCCCACAATATACAATTTCTTCTAAAATTCAAAAACACACAAACAGGCAAGCAGACATTAAATTTTTTAAATTCAATTAGATATATAAACCTTCCTTTTCAAAATTAATCCTTTAGCAATTAAACCAGCCATACCTGGCCCAAATTTTCTGCCCGTTTTATGTTCAAACTAGCCAGTTTCAACCTCTTACACCTATGCTACAATGTCATTACAAAAATAAACAGTCACGCCATCAAAATCTCAAAACTACAAGATAATGCATGATTAATTCAAAACCATGTGAACAGATAAGGATTACATTTGACAGGATAATCTGAATGCTAAAGGAAATATAAAACTGAAGTGAATGCAATATAAAAGATGGCATGAAATGAAATAAAATTTATATTGTAAAGGAGCGAAAACTTTATTTCTACAAAATTTATTAAACAAACATATCTACTGAGAAGAGTAAAAGTTATGAAAAATCCAAATCCAAAATTTACTATCATCACATTCTAAGAAACAAAATTGCCTCTTCTCAATCCTTCTTCATATAAGCCCTTAAATCTGATTTATTTTAAAATTAGTATCAATGAAATTATATAAATTAGTATCTGTGAAAATGGAAAATTTAACACATGATATTTTGTGTGTATGTGTGTGTATTGGCTGTGCATGCATAGTTTGTGTGTGTATATTTTGTAAGTCACTGTAATTTAACATCCATGCTTCATGCTGGCATGGGTTGGACAATTTGACAGGATCTGATAGGCCCAAGAACTGCATTGTGATCTAGTGTCTGTTTTGGCATAGTTTCTATGGCTAGATATCCTTCCTAACACTAACACTTCACAGCATGTACTTGGTTTTTGAGCCACCACCACTAGTGAGACCATCATGCAACCTGCAAGACAACAAACCCCATAGGGGGCAACTTTGTGCTAAAAGATGAAGAGCAAAAGATAGATAAAAGTATGAGAGAAGGGACTACAGCAGAACAGATTTCTTGTTGTAGAGGAGCTCTGTATATACATGTGTGTATGCACATGCGCTTTCACATGTGTGTGTGCATGTGCTTTCACATGTGCATGTGTGTGCCTGCGCTTTCACATGTGTCTGTATTTCATTCAGAATTTCACATTTAGATGAAGTTGATACATTTTCTCCAACTCTCCATGAATTCACAGCCCAAGATACATACACATACACATACAGCTGTGTGTGTGTGTGTGTGTGTGTGTGTGTGTGTGTGGTGGAGGAGGCAACTGAGAATGAAATTTTGGTGTAAAGATATAAACATTAAAATGTCTGCAAAATAAAAATGCTGTAATCATTATTGATATATGTGTGAAGAAAGTTGTTAGTGATACAGATAAAATGGATGATTAAAAATGAAGAAAAATAAAACATTAACGGTAGTAACAGAGTGGAATAAATATATAAGAATAAAACCATAAACAGAGTCATTAGATGTTATAATACCAAGGAAATCATTATGTTAGATTATTTTCTTTGTGCTTGAATAGTTTCGTAAATAATAGGTACAAAGATTTTAGAATCTAGTAAAAGTTTTTCTAAATCTTTCTTCTTTTAGATAAATCTGTCAATTAACTTATCTCAGGGAAAACAGTAAGCTTTACTAACATTATAAATTGAGACAAAATTAATGGATAATGTTAAATTTAAGGATGTCTAAAATTTACAATTACAATATATATATATATATATATATATATATATATATATAATATATATATATATATTTACTATTTGTTTACTTGTTTCAGTCATTTGACTGCGGCCATGCTGGAGCACCACCTCTAGTCGAGCAAATCGACCCCAAGACTTATTCTTTGTAAGCCTAGTACTTATTCTATTGCTCTCTTTTACCAAACTGCTAAGTTACTGGGATATAAACGCACCAGCATCGGTTGTCAAGCAATGTTGCAGCGGGGAGACAAACACAGACACACAAACATATACACACACACTCACATAGATAATACACAACGGGCTTCTTTCAGTTTCCGCCCACCAAATTCACTCACAAGGCTTTGGTCGGCCCGAGGCTATAGTAGACGACACTTCTCTAAGGTGCCACACAATGGGACTGATCCTAGAACCATATGGTTGGTAAGCAAGCTACTTACCACACCGCCACTCCTGTGCCCATATGTAATGTGTGTGTGTGTGTGTGTGTGTATGTACATATATACATAGAAAGAGAGAGAGAACAGTACATACAAGAATTGGTAGATTATCATTAAAATATATGAGCAACCAGCCAGCTGAGTTATTCATTTGTGGGTCAAATGTTAAGTGACAATTTGTATTTTATTACTAGAATGAAGTAAAGATGTTTCAATGTTACCATACAGTAAATAAGCACTATGTGATAGTAGAATTCACTATAAGCAGTTCCATTCCATTTATTGACAAGTGTTTAATTAGTTGGGAGGTCTTTCTACAAAGAAAATATATATAATAATTAGTGCCTTATTCTACAACACTACAACCCCTCCTCTCTGCTAGAGTAATATATACAAAGGGAAAAGAATAAGAACTATGAAAGTGCTCACAAATATCGACACCCTTTGATTCCTATTTTATTCAGGGGAGGGAGACCATCATAATCAGTGATGTCTAAAAACTTCTATTATATTTCTATGATTAAATATTATTAGGAATTATATTTTAAAAAAGGCATAAATATTTTGTGAAATGTAGAAATATAACCAGTTTATTGCAGATAAATTCTAACACCAAAATCTTATATGGACCCCAATTGAGATCCACTGTTGTAGATCCTGCTTGTTCTATCTATCTTAAATCACCACCAAATTGTAACTAGCAAATTGTAACTAAATATTAACAAAACTAACCTTATCAGTTCAGAATGATCATAAAGTGAGCCCCTTCTCGCCCTCCTCCTTTAGAACAACAAAGTCCTAAATGAAAGGAAAAAAAAATACATAGAAATTTGAGTGCAACATGTATTTAATGAGAAACTCGATACATCGATGTGTGTTTGGTCACAAATAGCAGCTACCAGGATATCAAGTTGGTAATGTTTCTCTCATATACTTATAACATTGTTCAATCATTACAGCTAGCTACATCAGGGAACTAGTTTTCTAGTGCTAGAGATGAAATAACTAGATAGAGCACATAATAATAGGAAAGAGGTGTGAAACGAAGAAAATTGCACAGTCATAAAAACTAACAATGAAAAAATGTGTCAAGTAGGAAAGACGAAAGATATTCATGATGGCAATAAAAATACTAATACACAGAATATTACTAGTGTGTGTAATATTGCTAAACTTAGTCATAGAGATGTTTTAAAAAATATCTATTGGTATAGCTTTTGTTAAAATAAATTGTGCTTTCAGTTTTATGTACAATGAGAATAATTCACATTATTTTATACATTACACACAAACACACACACATTGCATATTAAACAAAACCAAGAAGTCAGTCATATACATTACAATAGAGTAATATATATTAATCTAGATGGCTTTCTCAAGGATAATAGCAAGAATGTCAATTTCAAGTTAGCTTTGAATAATTTAAGAGATCTGGAATCTTCCTCACACATACTCTCTCCCTCTTTTCCTCTCTTAAGCACTTGCTATTTGTGTATAAGAGTCTTAGATGATGAGCTAGAAATTATTCTAAAGAACAAGAGGGAAAAAGCCCCTGCAAACTTAATACATCATCATCATAAATCAATATATTTAACATGATAGCTAAGCATAAGTATATAAAGTGCTAAAAATATTAAAAATGTAGTTACCACAAACAATCATTTTAAGTATTAATAACACTCATTAACAGGAAGAAGAGACAACATATTTGGAAGACTGATGTGCAAAAAAACTCACAAAGTTAGTCTTCCTAACTTATAAACGTTCTGTTGATGCCATCTTTCTAATTGCAATAGTTTCTTTCATTATGGAATCAGTATGGAAGCACTCCGTCGGTTACGACGACGAGGGTTCCGGTTGATCCGAATCAACGGAACAGCCTGCTCGTGAAATTAACGTGTAAGTGGCTGAGCACTCCACAGACATGTGTACCCTTAACGTAGTTCTCGGGGATATTCAGCGTGACACAGAGAGTGACAAGGCCGGCCCTTTGAAATACAGGTACAACAGAAACAGGAAGTAAGAGTGAGAGAAAGTTGTGGTGAAAGAGTACAGCAGGGATCACCCCACCCCTGTCGGAGCCTCGTGGAGCTTTAGGTGTTTTCGCTCAATAAACACTCACAACGCCCGGTCTGGGAATCGAAACCGTGATCCTACGACTGTGAGTCCGCTGCCCTAACCACTGGGCCATTGCACCTCCAAAATCAGTAAATCAGCAAAAGAATGATGAACAAGTAAACAAGTAGTAACTTAGAATCATCTTTTGCCAGAATCACCTATCAAAAAGTAACAGAAAAAAAAGATATTTGGATAAATGACTGGACTAAAATGAAATGAATGGCAACTCCCTCAATACTAGCACAGGAATCTTTGGACAGTGGGCTTTCCTTTTTCCTTCTTAACTTTCTTCGACTAAAACTGACTACTGTATTTGATATGACACATTACCAGATATGAAAAAAAAAAAGATACATATATTTAAAAACTGTCATTGAGATGATAAAAGCATTATAACAATATGGTTAGAAAACTGATAGATGTAGTAAACAAGATCTATGATGATGAGAAATTTCCAGAAGTCTGAGTAAATCCATCTTTACTGCACTCAAAGAAATCAGAAGTTGTGCACAGTAAACAACATTGCACAGTTAATCTCATGAGTCACACTACAAAGATCATTCTGAGAATTTTACTTCTGTGGGCAAGAAGTAGAATAACACTTGAGATTGGAATTGAACAGTTTGGCTTTTATAAGGGGTGCTGGTGCTAGTAATGCTATTTTTGTATTGAGAATGTTAACGAAGCAGGTGGTAGAGATGCAAAAAGACATCTTCATGTGTTTCATAGCTTACACAAAGGCCTTCTACAAAGTAAGACTTAGCATGTTATTTGAAGAACTCAGTAACCTTTATCTGCATAGGAAAGCCCTCTGAATATTGCAGAGCCGCCAACAACAACAATAATAAAAATAAAAATAATAATAATAATAATAATAATAATAATAAATGCCCTGATACTGTACCAGGCAGTGGCTCCCATGGCTTTAGATCTTAACTGATTGGAAGTGTTATCATGAGATGGGCTACAGCAAATATTCTGCTCAATACCACAGATTTACTTGTCAGTTGCTTGACCGTAACCAGTTGAGCATGTCCCGTAGCAGCTGACAATATGTGCACCTCTGATCATGAGCAGAAGTAGTAGGGGAGCATCATAGTTATGTGTTGAGAGGAATTCTTTGGGTTTTAGATAATTCACTGCTGGAAACATGGGTTCACCTTTAAACAAACCTTATTCAGGGACCTTTTGAGTGGGATAGGCTACTCAACCTGAAGAAGATTCTAACTGGGCCCCACCTGAAAGGTCATGCACTGTTTATCTTGATAGAAAATCATTATGTCATGCACATATGGTTCTGATGCATGTGCCTGGTGTACCCTTATCAGACAGGTAGTCATGATGGGTATATCCGGCTTCTTATATTTGTACCCCAGTGTCACTTTGATGGCATACACTGCTCTCTCACATAATAATAATAATAATAATGAGAGTAAATTATTTTACTAGGTTGATGACTTATTAGCAAAATATTTGAATATCTGTGGTAGGAAATTCAAAGGAAGTTCATATAAAAAAAAAAAGGATATAACTAAGACTGTATCTATTTAAAGAATATATCAAACATCCAAGAAACTGTAACTAGCCACTTCAGCTTCTATTGCTGTTCTCATACAATTCAAGCAATAACAAATCAGGTTAACAGTAAAAGACTTTCCAATTTAGTCATTTTAGTTAAGAGGGTTTCTATTAAAGTATAAAAAGATGTATCAAACAAAAGTTGGATGTACTGAACACATATTTATTCTTAACAGATCAACTTCATTGTTTAATGTCCACTTCTCCATGCTTGCATTATTGAGGCTGAATTTGTTGAAATGGATTTTCTGCAACCAGAGGTTGTCCCTGTCACCAACCCTCACTTGTTTTCAAGTTAAGTAATATTCCCCTATGACTAGACATATTTTCACAGAAGACACCACTTATATGACAGTGACATTTGTTTACAACTCATGCACACACACAAACACGATAGGCTTCTTTCAGTTTCTGCATATCAAATCCATTCATAATGCTTTGGTTGACCTGGGGGACAGTAGAAGCCACTTGCTCAAAGTACCATGCAGCAGGACTGAAACCAGGACCATGAGATTCAGGAAATAAACTTCTCACCACACAGCCATTCTTGCTACACCTATAATGATAAAGTTTTGAAGTAGAAACTTTCACATGGAATCTTATCCTCCAAAGATAACCAAAGACAAACAGTTTAACAGACATGACGACACAAATGCAGTTATAGTCATTGTTGCAGCTTAGCCTTAATTCAGCTCTGCTTAAGCATACCTATGATCAAAGGCATTCGAGGTAGGGCCATCCTGTCATTTTAGATAAGCTAGGAATACAATACCTATTTCTAGGAGGTCACTAACCACATATAGATCCTTTTTATTGGCCAGTACAAACATTATTGTTGTGGTTTAGCTCCAGGTCAGTATACCTATGACCAAAGGCATTTCAATTATAACCATCATGTCTTCAGGGAGGGTAATGCAGAACATTATCTATGTTCATCCTTCTTTTTTTTAAGATAGTAAAGTGTGATTAGGGGAAGATTTGATTGCTGTTTCCAGCAGATCAAGTGAGTGTACTTAACAACATAGCAGAAGATCTCAAGATTTTGTACTTCTTTATATCAAGATTGTTTAACCCTTTTGTTGACATATATCTGTTGAAATATATTGCTTTTTTTTTTCAATAACTTGCAAATATAATGAAGAATTTACTAATATAGCTTTGTTACTAATAAGGTGGTGTTTACAACACAAATTAACATGAGATTTTAATGGAAGGTTTAAATTTAGATCACTTTAAAACAGGAAGTTTATATTGTAGAAGCAGAGGCTGATTCAGACAAACTGGTATCAAAAGAGTTAAAAACAACTTTATGCTCCATTTCAACAGAGGAGTTAATGACACCAGCAACGGAGATTGAAGTAAATAAATTTCTTTTAATAAAATAAGGATTTTGCTAAGTAACAATTAGAGAAACAGTGTAAAGATAGTATGATGTGAGAAACAGAATTCCTAATTTCTAAACATGTAGAAACAAAAGTGACAATCACCAAAGGAAAATAAATAATTCATAGATACATTTGATTCAGGGTATAATCATACAAGAAAACTTGTACATTAATAAGTGGAATATTAAAGCATGGGTTATGAAGAAATATGTACATATTATCCATATGTTTAATTGCTGTGAAATTAGAGCCAGTAGATAAACCACAAGGACTTCTGCAGCTTATAATGTAGATCAAACCAATTAGTTTCATGTCCCTTTAGTCTCATTAAGTATTGCATACTATTGCCATTCAAACTGCTTAAATTAAGTTGCATGAAACTCATTCCAAGCTACCAAATGTCTTATAGTTTAAACTCTATATTTTGATATATGTTTATCAAACATTGAATATAAAAGAAGCTATTATTCGTGTTACTCAAAAATTCTTTTATTCTTTTACCAGTTACTGTCTCTGGGCTGTGTTGAAGCTGTTAACCAACCTTCAAAGGTTTTAGTCAAGTATAATAAGCTAAACACTAATTTTATTGGCCTGTATTTATTAAATGGCAAAATTACATTTTTCTTTACACAAGAGACATAACTCAATGCACACACATCATCATCATCTACTTTTCTTTGCAAGAGTCAGATGGAATTCATAGCAACATATTTTCTATGGCAAGATGTACTTCCTCTTGCCAACTCTCACCTGTTTCTAAGGAATGTAATATTTCCACTTGACTGGACATATTTTCATGGTAGATAGGCAAAAAAAAACACTGCTTGAATGACAGTGACAATCATTTACAATTATCACACAATGTCAAAGCAAGGAGACACAAATGCATGTGTGCATACGCAAAAGGCTTCTTTCAGTTTCTGTCTTCACACTCAGAAAGCTTTAACTGGCCCAGGACTATAGTAGAAGACACTTGCCCTTGCCCAAGGTGCCACACTGGGACTGAATCTGGATTCATGTAGTTGGGAAGCAAACTTGTTACCACAAAGACATACATACACACACACACACACACACACACACACATGCATACATATTCCCTTCAGTTTCTGTTTTAAAAAATGATTTTTAGAGTTCTGCACTTGGCCCCTCAAACTAACAGATGATATATAAATTCATATTAAAATATAAAGAGAAACGAAACTGGAGACAGCAATGACAACAGCAATAATGATGATGATGATGATAGGCATAACCCAGAAAATAGGGGTAGTACAATTTGCACTAAATATTATCCAGGGGTTGTGACACAATATTTGTTAACCTAGCAGATTCTTATTAACCTTCAATACTCCTCTGCATATTATTCCAAAATGTACCAACTTCTTGTTATGATGTACTTCTGAAACCATGCATAACAACAATGATGGAAACAATCATTATAAATGCAAATAGGATGAGAAAAAATATATATAAAAGAAAAAAAAAAAAGAAAAAATACAATCTTCAGGAAAAAAATACACTAATACACATTATCATTATAAAACATAATTATGCTTTCTCATGATTGACAAAAATTTGTATTATGATGTATTTTTCTATAGGAAACATAATTTGCAACTTCTGGTGTATTATAAAATGTAATTGCAAAGAATTTAAATCAATAATTCTGCATGTTAGCTTTGGTCTGAGCTCTAATAGCATTCACATATTTCATTATCTCTTATTCTTTTTTGAGAAATTTCAACTTTCTAAACTTCTGCCTCACACTCTTTGTAAGTCCAAACTATCATATCCTTTAGATACATTACCCAATACTTGTATCACCCAATTTCTTTTCCATATCAACATTTTTCTATGTTCAAATGAAAACAGCTTTCATACATCCTCAACCCAATGTTTACATCATCAGTGAGCTCCTAAGTACTTTGGTCTCATCACAATATATATATATATATAACAATATACAACATAGTGTGATACAGTAGAGAAAATAACTAATTTAGCATAAATGTATAACAGTAGATAGTAGGTTAGGTAAATAATTTAAGAAATACAAGCACAGGTTTGCCAGCAGGGTGAGTGTCAAGTGTCGTGGATTACAAGACAGTGAGTCAAAAATAAATGAGGAAGTTATTGGAAAGAACTGCATCTGAAATTATAGGAGTAGACTTGCATGCTCTCTAAGAATGAAAAGACAGAAGCATGGAAAGTGGACAGCGGAGAGCTGCTAGACATGGAAAATAAATAGGATAGGTCATCTCAAGTTAACCTTAACTTATCTCAACTTAGTATGCAATCATTCATTTGTGTTGTATAATCATCTCTCTTGACCAATACTTTTGATCTTCATTGCTTTCTCAACTCAACATTTCCAACCAAATAGACAATATACTCAAACCACAGCAAATTCTTCAGTCAATGTTGGAGTACATTATGCATACATTGTATATGACAGAGTACTATTTGCTGCCTTGTTACAAAGAAGCTACAAAATACCAATAATACTGTTCCAAAATATTTTGACAACCAATTAAAAGGTTCTGCCTAAGCTATACCAAAATGGGAAACAAAACATTTATAATGCAGTGTTTGTCCCTATACAGTATTACTCATACTTTTTCTATTGCTTGTATAACATAAATTTAAGGCTTTCAATTTTATACTAAATAATAATGAGGCACAAGCTATTCATAAACCCATAAATAGGATTAACAAGCAAAAGGATCAGTATTAAAAGGTTTTAAGGAAAACTAAAAGGTAGATAGCTGGCATATTAGGATTTTAGTAAGATG